>NW_015661874.1:172877-190013 GCF_001515625.1 Sinocyclocheilus rhinocerous | reverse complement strand
GATCGTTTCGCTAGATAAGACCCTTATTCCTCGTCTGGGATCGTGTAGAACGCTTTGAAGCTGCACTGCAATTTGAACCTTCCACCCAGTGAACTCCACTGAAGTCCACTATATAGAGAAAAACCCTGGAATGTTTTCCTCAAAAACCTTAATTTCTTTTCGACTGAAGAAAGAAAGACATGAACATCTTGGATGACATGGGGGTGAGTAAATTATGAGGAAATTTTAATTCAGAAGTGAACTAATCCTTTAAAGATGTCTACGTTCTACTTTTCAAATGAATTTCAGGTATCATGACTAAATGTGTCCTAATTATGGCTGTATATAAATATATCCGCTTATCTTTCAGCTGGAAGGACTTTTTAAAGTTATTAACACGTTAGAGTGATTAATAAACATGGATGAATGAGAAAGTAAAGAGTGTGACTGTGACGTGGTTGGTATTAAAAGGAGGAATTAAAAGCACAATAAACTGCGAATGAGAACCAAATCCAGTAATGACATACTGACGGTGTCGGTGGCTTTCTGTGCACACACCGAGACGGAGCGGAACGCGCTAACGCTAAGTATATTTTGGGTTTCAAGCACAAAAATATGTTAAAATGCCCATCTTGGTGAGAATTCACACAAACACAGTCAGTTATGTGCACAAAACATTTGGGAGAAAATTGTATGCGTGTCAGTGTATCTGTGCATTTGGTCTTAAAGTGATAGCAGTCTAATAAACCTGCTGCTGTCATTAATGTTAATCAAACAACAAAAGAAAAAGAAAGAAATTGACTTACTGCGCTTGCCAACTAATTTTTGTAGCCTTAAGAAAAAGCAATGCATATTTCTTGCATGCAGAGTTGTATTTTACATTTGATTGCTTTATTCAAGCTTCATAGTATTACCTGAAAAATTTAAAGCACATTTTACTTTATTTGCTTTTGTATTTGCTTCCGTTCTGACTTGTCTTTAATAAGCTTGAGAACTTTTTACTTATATTACATGTAGGGCTTGCTAGTTTTCACTGCTTAGTAACTTGCAAAATAGTCTTAAAAACCAACATGAAAAAGAATTGTGATAAGATCATGCATCGTGATATGATATTTTTGCCACATCGGTCACCCCTAGTTTGATAAAATGCGCACTGATTAATTCAAGACAAGTGCAATAAGTGCATTATGTAACATGTCTATTTTGATTTCATGTTGATTAAATATTAATCTTGAGCATGTCTTAACCAGGTGCTCATGAAGGCCATTTCACATGACTCACATTAGGGTTATTTCACACCGCTCAATGCAAGAGTTGCACGCAGCTTTGACATCCACATGACAAGTGTTTCAGATAGCGTCACGAAAGGGCAATTTTATGTTCCTTGGTAACAAGAAAGTGGGAATTGTACACCATAAACGGTATTTGACAGCATAAACGGTAAAAACATGTATTTGACCTTCAAATTAGTATAAATGTGATTGCTTTGATAGAACAAAGAAAAGAAAAGAAAAAAAGCACTCATCGAATGTGGGTTCACTAAACTAAGTTTCAGGATGCTATTGGTGAATTTAAATTAGTTCAAGAAACAAAGCACCATGATGACAGTTTTCAGTTTCTGCTCTTTTTTATTTTTTATTGAAGTCAATGTTCAACCCATTCTCAACTTCTGCAGTGTAAAGGATTAATTAGTACATTTGGATATTCAATGTGAAAAAGTCGAGTGGGACTTGATTTTATGGAGGGCATTATTTTTCAAAATCTAGATGAGTAAACTGCATAAAGTGTTATCAAATGACGACAGCATGTAAAACAAATATAGTGTTTGTTGGTTAGTGTCACTTACAAACTTCCAGACAGAACTCAAAAAAACCTGAAATTAAATGAAAAGTCAGGCAAAACAGCATTTTTTGTAGCCCAAAAAAAAAACGGAGCTGCAGCATGTAATTTCTGCACCACTAGTGACACCAAAAAGAACCTCAATCTGTTTGCTTGGGCATAGGGCTGTGCAAAAAAATCGAACACTGACAAACTACACAAAATCGCGTTCAAAATCGCAGGCGATACATTGCCGATTTTGAACACGATTTTGTGTAGCTTGTCAGTGAACTACGGCTCTGTGTAGTAAATGCCGCTCCATCTGAAGGCACGTGCTGGAGATTTACTACTAATCACAGGAGCGGCTTTACTGACGAGATGAGCATGAAAATCGCATTCGATTTTTTGCACAGCCCTACTTGGGCCTTGATATAACATTTCCTCAACCAATGGCATGACTTGGAAGACTGATGGAGGGAGTGTTTGAAACCTATTTTCAAACAGGTTTCACATTATTTTTACAATTTCATTGACGTACTACAGCTTTTCAACATAAACGTGAAATCAAAAATCAAATCAAATCAAAAATCGAAACATCGCTTACAGCACCCTTTAAATGTGTTGCAAATGTCATTTCATTTTCCCTTTAAGAGTACTTATTTTTTAAGACTGAGAAATTGAATTACTGCAAAGTCTGTGCAATGTTGGAGCTGGAGTTAATCATTTGATGAGCACATCTTTCACCTGGCCTCAAGGCAATTAGCAGAAAATTGTATAGTGAAGTCCGGTGGGATATTAAGGAGGTTGAGTGAAACCATATGCAAACATAATATGTGGTTAAGCAGAGGTCACTCAAAGTGCCAAGTAACATCAGCCTCAGCCCGTGGACAGCCTGAATCGATAGAAAACTGTACAAGACTTTATGCCAAAAGTCAAAAGCCTCAAACTAATTCTCAAGATCCCCCATTTTAAGCCACACAGGCCACTAAAAAAAACGAAAGTGGTACATGCCTGCAATAACATTGTTAATTGTTGTTTGTATTGAAAAATAAACCTTTTGAGCCTGCGGACAGCCAGCGGATCTGAGGGATTAATTACCACGAGTGAAGAACAATCAAACGCTGGAGAAAAAAATGTGAATTATCCCGAGGAGAGTGCCAATAAGAGATTTTCAGTCTTATTGGTTTTAACTGGCTGACTATGAGTCAGCATTCACACAAACAGACAAACACACACACACACACGTTTACTTCACTATCTAAAAGAGAACATACAGTACATTTCTACTATATATACAAACACAGCTTGTGGTTTAACATTAACATCTTGTATATATATGCCACAAATGAGACCCAAACATCTTGATTGACAGTCAAAGAACTCAGTATAAACTCAAACTCTTTCAAGCACACATTACATTGATTTTACAGCTCATGGTAAATAACAGTCTCATTTAGACGAAGCATATAAGACAAAACTGATCCTTACTTTTGGCTAAATGAATTCGAGCTAAGAAAGGGCAAAATGTGAGCAACAAAACTTTCATCTGGATATGAATAGATATGTTAACCTTTTTTGGCTCTCCAAAACTGAAAAAGCTTCAGGCATGAAAAAGCATTGAGCACTGAGTATCGGTATCAAATTTAATTCAATTTGCACCGGTTTCTGATGGATGGAATGAAATAAATCTGTTCTACACCTCATTTGACGAGGGAGTATCGGAGTTACACATATTGAGTGAGTGTTTTCTTAAGACAGAGCTGAATGGAAGTGCTAATTGCAACAGGTAATGCCAGACACATCAGGTACTTCAGATCATCCAAGATGAGTTTGTTTCTTCATCTGAAACGGATTTGGAAAATTGTAGCATTACATCACTTGCTCACCAATGGATCCTCTACAGTGAATGGGTGCCGTCAGAATGAGAGTCCAAAAACTCTCCAAAAAAAACAAAAAACTTGTTGTATTGATACGCAAAAATGGACTTTGGCGTGCATATAATACGCAGTTTCCGCGTGCATATGATACGAAATTTGTTGGTGTGCATATGGTACGCAGTTTTTCGCGTACATATGATATGCATCTACCCCACAACCCTAAACCTACCCATCGCGTAGCATATACACGCCAAAGTCCATTTTTGCATATCAATACCACGAGTTTTCATTTTTATTTGACATACTATTTATACGCACTTTCATGAGATCGGGTTGCTTTTTCACAGGAGAAAGCAATATTATAGATTATGGACTTGTATTTTAGCCAGAAGCAACGAACTGAGGTTAAAATGCATTATTGATGGATTTGTTTATTATAAACTTGCAGCTTTTAGATTCACAAGATGTTAACTGATGGACTGGAGTGGTGTGGATTACTTGTGGATTGTTGTGATGTTTTTAGCAGCTGTTTGGACTCTCAATCTGACGGCACCCATTCACTGCAGAGGATTCATTGGCGAGCAATTGATGTAATGCTGCAGTTCTCCAAATCTGCTCCAATGAAGAAACAAACTCATCTAAATCTTGGATGGCCTGGGGGTGAGTACATTTTCAGAAAATTTTCATTTTGGGGTGAACTATTCCTTTAAGATGACTTGCTTGTTTCATTCCTCATTTTTGAGTCGCTTTTATCAGCATGAATAAAACTAAATGTTGAAGATGGAGCTCTTCTCTTGTCATCAGTTCATAGTGATGTTCATAATGTCTTTCAAGGTCCAAAAAGACAATAAATTAAAAAAAAATTGTGGCTGCATGAAAAACAGCATGTAGGCCAGCATTCTTCTCCATTTGCATTCATTTCATTTGGAGCAATGAAGGCGAGTCATTTTGGGCAATGACAGAATCCTGTTTTTATCTGAACTGCTCCTTTAAAGGAACATTATGACCTCAGTGAAGATTTGCATCAATTTACACAAATGGCTCCGCTAGCCTGACTTACAGAGCTGAAAAGTCATTTATCACCCAGATGGCACTGACCAGAGAGCCTGAGCTTTTTCTCCCTAGACTTGTAAGACAAATTATGGTTACAAGATGACACTGTGCATCAAAGAAAGTTGATTCTCGGCGTGCAAAACATTGCATGTGTGTGCAGCGAAGACACTTCAAAGTTAAATGATTGGGCAGACACTATTTAGGAGAAGCAAGACAGGCCAATTACTCAAACATACAGGGCTCACATCTGACCTGACTGCGTTATCCAATTAGCACGGTGCGCTCTGAAGGTTGAGTAAATAAGTGTGCTCCGGTTGGCCTTGCATACAGAGCACCGTCCCACCGATCAGACTTTGTAAGCTTCTCCTTGATTCTGACGTGTTTTGTTTCTTTGTCGTTAATCTGTATTTGACTACTGCCCCGTATCTCTGTAGCTGGCTGCTGAAAAGAGAGAAACCTACAGATATGCTTTAGCAATTTCCCAAAATGCTTCATGAGAGACAAATGCATTACTCACGCTCGCACTGAATTCATTCACCAGGTCAAGAAAAGTGTCTCTCAGCAATTTCTCATGCAAACGTATTCGCAATTCTGCAGGTATTGCGAGAATACTCTCTGAAAAGTGACTTTGTTATCGTAGCTGCTGGCTAAGTAAATGACAGCGCAATTTTTCATTCTGACTCTTATCTTGACGATGTTTTGAAGTGGCGCCTCGGTTTATTGTTCATTTGTGTCTCACTTGAGCTGATTTTAAAGGGTCATGAAACTCTACAACACATTCTTTGATAGGTTAAAGGAACAGTTCACCCAAAAAAATGAAATTTCTGGCATTATTTATCCACCTTCGTGTACAAAGACATGATTTTCTTTTACGCATGGAGCACAAAAGGAGTAATTTTGCATTGTGCTGTTCAATCTTTATCATGCAATTAAAGTAAAAGTGGCTGTAGCTTTGATGCTTCTGAAGCTTTTATGCTTCCAAAAAAAGAAGCAAAGTCACAATAAAAGCATCAAAAAAGTAGTTCATACAACTTGTGTGATATATTCCTCTACGTGAGGATCTAATTTAAGTCATTCTTCACTGATAATCCTATCTACTGCAACCGGATCACTGAATCACTGAGAACTGAATCAGTCCAGTTTGTGAGTGAATCTTTCAGACTAGGGTTGCGTTTTCTAAATGCATGGAATGCTTAAATCAACTGTAGAAACCATTGTTGCCAATGGTTTTTATAATCTACTTTAGGCTTACGATGCTTAATGGGAAATACGACCAGACTTTGCGAACTGCATCAACCGATTCAAAGATTCGATTCAAAAGAATGAATCACTCACAAATCATCAGTGTTATTGTTAACTAAAGTTAAAACGTTAAACAATATTTCTCAGTAATGGAAATAAAGCTGAAATAAAATAAAATATAAGTTGAACTAGACAAATAACTGAAAACCATTTAAACTGAAGTACAAAAATTGCATTATAAAAGTGAATAATGCATTATTAAAAGTTTTCATAATGTATGTTGTAATGCATTATACCTTTTCAGAAATAATTGTAATCAAAGTTAAATGCATTATAATATTTGCAGGTTTGTTTGTTGTGTTTTAATGCATTATACTTGCAATATACATTATAATAAAGGACTAATGGTGAATAGATAAATAGTATAATGTATTATAACTGTTTACAATTATTCATGAGATCATACAATGCATTATGAGGTGCATTAAAGGGCATAATTAATGAAAACTGAAAATATAAAAACGAAGTTAAGGTGTAAAACGTTCATTTGTAGCTTTGTAACATTAACATAGCCGAAGCATGTCATTAGTTTGCCATGCTAGGAAGAATTTTCTTACAGGCAAAGACAATAGAGTCTGTAATTATTTTAAATAATGTATTCTTCACAATATTATGAGCTTGCCAGAGTATGATATCTAGATTTAATAACAAACACGGGTCAAAATAAGCTATCAATTAAGATTTTAAGATTTCTGTGCAAAAGCTCAATTAACTAATTGTCACACTGTAATGAAAGTCTCTAATCTGACTCGTCATACAAGAGGTCAACTTTTAATAGGCGATATTGCCTCATCATTCTGGACGCTCTGTGTGTTTTCCTTCAGGTTGTGCTGCTGTGAGTCGTGCAGTGCTATTTTGGGACAGCACATTCTGAACGGAAAAATGACAAATTGTGATGTCAGGCAGTGGTGGGATAAGTAACGTATCAAAGGCATCTGCTTGAATTGCTTTGATAAATG
Source organism: Sinocyclocheilus rhinocerous (assembly GCF_001515625.1). Taxonomy (NCBI): domain Eukaryota; kingdom Metazoa; phylum Chordata; class Actinopteri; order Cypriniformes; family Cyprinidae; genus Sinocyclocheilus; species Sinocyclocheilus rhinocerous. The sequence continues at coordinate 183,025 of NW_015661874.1, read as the reverse complement.
GATTTTTCCAGAACGTGTTGAGGGTCACCAGAGGAAAGCTAAATATTTCCCTATTTGCCGGATACAAAACAAGTTACATCCTGAGATGCCGGCTTCCAGGACCTTCCGACAAAATCTTTGCTGGAAAAAAATAAATCGCTGATGTAGATGCTGATACTCAAAATCAGTTTAAGATTTGAAAGAAAAAAAATGTATAAAACATGATAAAGGGATGCAGCTGGAAACCTACTGATATTTTTACGTTGTATTTTTTCCTGTATGACTCATGCATAATATTTGCAGGTTTTTAGGGCATTTAGTCCATCTGCTAGTGAACTCCTAAAAGTTGACAAAACTAACTTATACTGTAGTAGATGCACATTTAAAATGTACAGTTTTTCTCTTTTGGTAAAACATACCAAAAATGTTGATCACTCATCCACATAAGCCGGGTTTCCATCCAAAGTTGTGAATTTAACTTATGCGCAAAACTGGAATATCGCATAAAACATTTGCGAACAAGCATCATTTCCATCCAAACAAGTCAAAGAGAACAAAATCCTGATAAAGTGGCACAAATCACTAAGAAAAGTAGAGGAATATAATAATTTTCATATATAATAAATTACTTGCACCTCAGAGCGAGCAGACGAAATACAATGCGGTCATAGCTTTCGGAGGTGGATGCTGCTGTTTGGGAACGCAGTCGTGTAAGACATTTCTGGGAGGCAATTATACAGAAATACTTTGATGACAGACTTTGCTCGTGCATTTCCGAATGACCATAACAACATTTCAGATGCGGTGGAATGAGATCGGACCGCTGGTTAGTCAGGTTTTGCCGTCCCATAGCGCAGAGTCACATGACTTTTTTTGATGCGCTTGGAGGAATTTATTCGAGAAAAAAAAGCATTTCCATCTCCCATTATTCGCATCAACCCTTTTTTTCCGCACAAGTCAAAAACCACCTCAAGCGAGCGTAAAAACTTTTTTGCGAATTAAGGGATTTTTATTCAAAATTTGGCGTTTCCATCACTCGTTTTTCATTCGATACTTCAAAATGCGCATTAAAATAAGGTGATGGAAACATAGCTATAGACTGTAGAAATGTTATGTAGAAATGATCATTCAAAATAACACAATGTACTGTACTGACATCATCTCATGGATCAACAACGACAGATGCTGTTTGTTCCGAGGGGCAATATATGATACTTTTTGGCTCTGAGAAGAGGATGCAGCGATTAACCGGTTTCACGATTAACCGCGCTTTAAAACGCCACGGTTAATTAATCGTAAAGGCTTCGCTACACCGAGTGTTTCTGTTGCACGGAACAGAACAGTTGCAACTTGCGCAAAACGAAAACAAAGTTACACTAGCGGTGCACCATCTTAAAATGCCGTGCTTATCAGAGAAACGGAGGCTACTACACACACTAGATTAACTATGACAGAGGGACCAACAGCGAAGCTTTATTTCCACCAGAGAAATGACTGAAAAAAGTAACGCAAAAGTAACGTAACGCATTACTTTCCATAAAAAGTAACTAAGTAACGTAATTAGTTACTTTTTTATGGAGTAACGCAATATTGTAATGCATTACTTTTAAAAGTAACTTTCCCCAACACTGCTGAAGTCGATAAGTGTCTGAGCATTTTGGGTACACCATGAATGACCAGGGTGTCATTTAAATATTGCCGTAAAAAAACTGCTGCTAAAGAGCAAATGCATAAGGGATAATACACGGCTAGCTGTGCATTGAACAATTTTAAAAACCAAAATCAATTGTCGCGAAGCTACGGCCCGCTTCAGATCAGACAGAGATGAAATAGTGCGGTAAGATCACCCTTATTTGAATTAATTAATTATAACATTTAGCTACTTGAATCAATTATTCGATCGTTCGATCAAGAGAGAGAGAGAAAGAGAGAGGTGACAGTTGCGTGTGTGAAATAGTCTACCTGCGCGTCTCTCTACAAACAACGAAGCTGTGAGTTTAGTTACTTAAACAGGGATTTAACCCCCTTGTTGCTGATGAATATAATGTAGTGATTCAGTATCTAAGCTATTTTATTAAAAGTCGAGGGGCAGTGTTCACAACAACACTTTGATTTTCTGTGTGTGCGCAGCGCGATCTCCGATCTCACAAAATATACATTATTTTCAGGCCATGTGTAAAATCATATGAATCATTATAAATATTATTCAAATGAATACGTATGGATGACAGTTGATTATAACAATAGTTCAGTTTATTCCCCTCATTTAGTTTCCCCTGTGGGATAAATACAATTAATATTAGTCTTATATTAATAATGCTTCGTTAACATTGGTATTTATTATCCCTGTTTTATTCATGTCAAAAACCAACAAGATTTTTTTTCACCATGTTTCCAAGTTCTCTACCTCCGGTCCAAAAGAAATAAAGAATGTACAAAGTGAAAACACTAAATACTTTTTAATTAGTTATTTTCAAAAGGGAAATACTGTCATGGATGTTTACAGAGCAGAGGTGTCCCTTTTTTTAATTCCAATAGGAGAGATGGACTTTTGTTTGTCTTTATTATTATAATTTTGTGCTGTGGACCTATTATTGGTTACGGTCTTGTTTCGGTTTCAAAAATGCAGCAATAAATAACACTTTAAAATCTAAAGAGTGTTCATGTGATTTGATACACTAGTAATGTTGTGAAATGAATAAATGCATAATAATCGTAATAATTGTTAAACCGTGATTATTCCTCAGACAATAATCGTACCAACAAAATCTATAATCGTTGCATCCCTAGCTCTGAGTTGTGCTTTTTGTATTGGATGGTAATTCAAGAGCATCTATTACTTGATGGTAATGAAACGACTGTTCTGCTGTTCTTTTATCGAAGCGCTTACCCAATACTCATAAATGTTTGAGTAAATCCGTTAAACCCAAGAACACGGTACAGCTGGCATCACTGCTTTTACATTCTTCAAAAGATTAATGCTTTAATAACTGCAAATGAAGTGCCATGTCTGCAGAGGAGGAGAAAAAAAACTATTGATTTACTTACAGCTTAGATAATGAAGGACTGGCTCTTATTCCACAATGTGTTTTTGCAAAGATTTTCTGTATTCAATCTAAGGTCTATTAAAGAGAGTATATAATGGAAAAAACTTCAAATATTCAGTGACCAGATGGTACTTGTGGAAAATCAACTAAAATGTTGGTATAAGAGAAGAGAGCATGTTGCTTATACATTCAAAATGCATAACTGACGCTATATATATATATATATTTTTTTTTTTGTGTGTGTGTGTGTGTGTGTGCATGTACCTGTTTTTCTATTCTGGTGGGGACTTAAACCTGAATACACACAGACTCATGGGGACTCATGTCACGGTGGGGACCTAAATTGAGGTCCCCACGGGTAAACAAGCTAATAAATCACACAGAATGAATTTTTTTGAAAATCTAAAAATGCAGAAAGTTTCCTGTAAGGGGTAGGTTTAGGTGTAGGGTTGGTGTAGGGCAATAGAATATACGGTCTGTACAGTAGAAAAACCATTACGCCTATGGAGAGTCCCCACAAGGATAGCAAACCAGACAGTGTGTGTGTGTGTGTTTGTGTGTGTGTGTGCGTGTGTGTTTGTTCACTACTCGCTGCTGTGTGTACACTTGGATGGATAAAATGCAGAGCACAAATTCAGAGTATGGAACACTATACTTGGCCACACGTCACGTCACTTAATTGACATTATCACAAAAAGATTATATTTCAAATAAATTCTGTTCTTCTAAACTTTCCATTTATAAAAGAATCCTGTGCTAAATGTTTCTTTAGCAGCAAATCAGCTTATAACAATGATTACTGATGCAATTACAATTAGTTTCCTGCAATAACAGGAATAAATTACACTTAAAAAAAATTAAAGTAGAAAATAGTTATTTTAAATAGTAATATTTCACATCATTGCTATTTTACTGTATTTTAGATTAAATAAATGCAGCTTTGGTGAGCAGAAAAGACTTCAAAAGCATTTAAAAAAATCTCTTTCAATTTCCAAAGTCATTTGCATTAGCTACATGATTATTTCCTAAATGTATTACAACAGTAAGGCCATCTGTATTTGCTCCAGTGTAAAATGTTGTTAGTAAACCTTACAGTATTTGATGTAGGTCAGCAATTGAAGAGTTCACAATAACATAGTAAGCAAGCAGAAACAGTTATGTTCACGTATGCTAATGTTATCTGCTGCAATTGTTGTCATAAAATGATGCTTTTCTTTTCTTGATTAATTGTGAGAAGCATTTGCCTTCGTTTTGACTGACAGTTGTAGCAGATTTTAATCAGGGTCATTTAACAATGTCTGAAAGGCAAACACAGATAATGCTTTGCATTGTCATTCTAGCACATGTAAGCATAACTATTTCACTGAAAATCTCCATTCTATAAAGCTTGTAAGCTAGCAACAGTAACCAAGTGGGGCGGAGCTAAATCAAAGAGACAAACACTTTCCAGCATAAAAATCAATCCAGCTGTATCGTACCACTTTCTAAATCATCTTTGACACCGAATACAAATCACAAATGGATGTATTCTGAGAAAAACCAAACACTTTGGCAAAAATGTATTTTTCTGACAACTATATGGCATTTTAATAGAGGGATTAGTGAGGAAATGACATCACAAGTGCAATGTGTCGCTTATTTTGCAATCTGTTAGGCCTGTGAAGCGTCAGTTTTTGGATACAGTGTTTGTGAAGACCAGATTGGCATAAAATAAATACTTTCAATCATGGTAATTGCTATACGAGTGAATTTTGGCTACCTGAACCCAGGGGGTCTGCTGATTTCGTTCCTGGCTTGTGGAGAGTTTCGCTGCAATAATTGGTTTACCCTTTAATTAGAAGAGAGTTAGTGTAGGTTAATTTTGTTGCTTTTAAGCATTTAGAAGAGTTTCGACCCCATGTAATGCTGGTAATCAGGTCTATAATTTACAAAATGAGCATTGCACATGACATGAGTAGTGCAGCAACTACAAAGCTCTCTGTAAAATTTGATTCTGATTGGTCAGTCACTACATTCTGTGGCTAAATTAACAATGCTAAACTTTATAATTGACTAGTTTCATGTCTGTCATATCACTTTGTGCTCTCTTTTCACATAAAAAAGACAACAATTTAATCTCAAAACAATATTTCAGGCCCACTTATTAATTTGAAAATAAGTAGAAAAAGCAGGATCACATACATTCATTATACATATAAAGAGTATACAATGGAAAAACTTTAAATGCTCAGAGACCAGATGGTACATAGTAATAATGCTACATTTTATAATTGACTGTTATTCTGGGAAACCACTAGTTTCATGTCTCTCATATTACTCTGAGTTTGAATGTTTTTTTATGCAAGATGAGCACAAATATACATATTTTCATTAGGGGTGCTCCGATTGATTGGCTACCAATCACTATCGGCCGATAATCACGTTGGGATGATTGATCGGCGGTCTCTAAAAAGGCAGATCTCAAAAAATCTCAAGCTGATGACGCTGCCGTGAGAGGTTTGGCACGACATGCAGCGGCACAGTCTCAGTCTGGTGCGGGTACGATAATTATAATGCTGAAGGTGAGGTACTCACCTTCATATTTCTTCATTAAATAACTTATAAAGTAATGTGATGGTTACAACCACTATAGTATTTATGGTAGTCCTGTTTGGTAGGGCGAGTACGGTAGTTTCTAGCCTCGAGTCCTTTATGAATGGCATGGTATTAGCTTTGGGGTAATAGTGGCGTGCACGCTGAATGCCAGATGGGTGGTTGTGATTTCTTTCTTGGAGACCGCAATGATGGTTTATGCCAGCTTTGGAAAACAGTTGTTGTAGCTGTTGTTAGGTATGTGACAATGTTTGATGTAATACTTTTTAAAAGTGTGATTCCGGTATCAACTTGCTACCAGCTAAGCCTATTTATGTTTTAGATCTTTTGTTGAGTTGTTAATAAATGACGGTTACATGGACGATTTGAGTGGAGAAATCGATTGCTTGTCATAGATAGGCTTTACAGTTTGGCGTCACGAACAGGATCTTCAATTGGTAGCGAGTTGATGTAGAGTAAGATGAGGTTTCAAAACAGTGACATAAGCTGAAGAGTCGAGGAGTGTGGAGCAAGAGACAAGAGACTTCAGTGAAACTGCTTGGGATATAAAGACTGTTGTTGTATGACTGACTTCCAAACGATGGAGCAAGAGCTTGCTGCGTTGCGGGAAAGGCTGGTTAAGGAAAAAGCAGCGATGGATGAACTTAAACAACAGAATGAAGCATTGACTGCCCAGTTACAACAAGTAACAACAACAGATCCTTTGGAAACTTCACATTCTCCTTCAGATGCAGGCCTGGCTTATTCAGCGGCCTCGTAAGTAAAGTTACAACATCTGTTGAAGTGATTTATGTGCCTAAAGATAAAAAAATGTTAATGTTTTCTGGTGATCCAAGTACTATCTCCTATTATGATTGGGTTGATGAAGTGCAGAACTCTATGAATCACCGACAATATAGAGAAAGAGAACAGGCAGCATTTCTCTATGATCATTTGGAGGGGGGAGCTAAACAGGAGATAAGATATAGCACACCTGAGGTACGCAGGAGCCCTACGTTGATTCTAGAGGTTTTAAAGGAGGCGTATGGCCATCCTTATTCTCTGACTGCTTCTCAAAAGCGTTTTTTTGACAGAAAACAGAAGGCAGGTGAGGGGTTGCGGGAATTTTCTCATTCACTGTTATCTTTGGCAGGGGATATAAATCGTTGTAATAGAGGAGTGGAGTTGTGTGGGGAGCAGACAATAAGAAATCAGTTTGCAGAGAATGTAAGAGACCCTTCACTTCGTCGAGAATTAAAATGATTAATTAGACAAGACCCAAATATAAAATTCTCAGTGTTGCGGAGAGAAGCTATGCTGTTTTGGGAAGAAGATAATGTGCTTGATAGAGCTCCCCATAATTTAGCACCAGAAGATGCAGCAGCTGAATGCTCTGGTATTACTACAACAAATAATTCTGTTAACCCTGATTCTTTTCTTCTTGAACTTAGAGATGCAATGAATTAGCAGGAGGAGAAATTAGAGGGGCTGGCACAGCAGGTAGCATGACTTCAAGTTTTTGAAGGGAGACGGGGGCGTAGGCCAAGACAGGAACCCAGGTATGATTCAGCAGGAAGACCTATTTGTTTTAGATGTCAGGGAGTAGGACATATTGCACGATTTTGTTCAAATGTGAATACTGTCAGTGAAACAGATCCTTTGGAAACTTCACATTCTCCTTCAGATGCAGGCCTGGCTTATTCAGCGGCCTCGTCGGCCTCCACAAGTAAAGTTACAACATCTGTTGAAGTGATTTATGTGCCTAAAGATAAAAAGATGTTAATGTTTGCTGGTGATCCAGGTACTATCTCCTATTATGATTGGGTTGATGAAGTGCAGAACTCTATGAATTACCGACAATATAGAGAAAGAGAACAGGCAGCATTTCTCTATGATCATTTGGAGGGGGGAGCTAAACAGGAGATAAGATATAGCACACCTGAGGTACGCAGGAGCCCTACGTTGATTCTAGAGGTTTTAAAGGAGGCGTATGGCCATCCTTATTCTCTGACTGCTTCTCAAAAGCGTTTTTTTGACAGAAAACAGAAGGCAGGTGAGGGGTTGCGGGAATTTTCTCATTCACTGTTATCTTTGGCAGGGGATATAAATCGTTGTAATAGAGGAGTGGAGTTGTGTGGGGAGCAGACAATAAGAAATCAGTTTGCAGAGAATGTAAGAGACCCTTCACTTCGTCGAGAATTAAAACGATTAATTAGACAAGACCCAATTATAAAATTCTCAGCGTTGCGGAGAGTAGCTATGCTGTTTTGGGAAGAAGATAATGTGCCTGATAGAGCTCCCTATAATTTAGCACCAGAAGATGCAGCAGCTGAATGCTCTGGTATTACTACAACAAATAATTCTGTTAACCCTGATTCTTTTCTTCTTGAACTTAGAGATGCAATGAGGAAGCAGGAGGAGAAATTAGAGGGGCTTGCACAGCAGGTAGCACGACTTCAAGTTTTTGAAGGGAGACGGGGGCGTAGGCCAAGACAGGAACCCAGGTATGATTCAGCAGGAAGACCTATTTGTTTTAGGTGTCAGGGAGTAGGCCATATTGCACGATGTTGTTCAAATGTGAATACTGTCAGTGACGATGGTCGTCAAGTAACACCATCTGAGTTAGCTAGGGGGACAGCTGTCCAAACTACTATGCAACAGGGAAACAAATTCCCTCTGTAGTTAAGGGCCAGACTACGGGAGGGGAACAGTTGGACTCAGGTGATTTCACCCTTTCATGGGAAAAAGTATTCCATGCACTTACAGGACCTACTCCAGTTATGGATGTGTATATGGGGGGAGTATGTGTTCCATCTATGATAGATACAGGCTCTATGGTCACCATCATAACCGAGAGTTTTTTTAAGGAACATTTTGAGTGTAAAGGGGAGGATGTTCTAAAAGAATGTGGGTGGCTGTCTTTAAAAGCAGCAAATGGCCTTTCTATACTGTACTTGGGTTATTTGGAACTTGATGTTAAAATTATGGATAAGGTCTTGTCACAGCGTGGCGTTTTGGTGGTGAAAGATCCAACAGACCCTGTAACAAAATTGAAGAGAAAAACTGTTCCAGGATTGGTGGGCATGAACATAATAAAAGATTGCAGTGAAATTTGGTCGGATTCTTTTAATGTAATGTCACCTGGACAATGTGCTCAAGTGTATCAGGGCTTTGCAAAAGTGATGGCCCCTTCACCTGTACTGGTACCTGCAGGTTCTATGTGTTTGGTTCCTGCTACAGGTTTCCAGAACACTCATGGTTCAGATTATATCGCTTTGGTAGAGGGGTTAGAGGTATATGAAGGGTTTTTACCTGGGTCCCTGATGGTATCTCCAGGTTTGGTGAAGGTGCAGGGCGGCCATTTAGCTGTTCCTATCGTAAACGCTGGTGCTTTAGATATCAGTTTGGCCCCTCATACACGCCTGGCAAGCTTGCATGTAGCGGAGGTAATAGCAGGAGGTTCAAAGTCTATTTCTTTTCGAAATGTAGGTCCTGGGGAGGTTCAGATTTCATTAGGTTCCAAAGAAGCTTTGGTTTTGAGTCAAGAGGCTGGATCCACCTTTTCATATGATTTAAAATTTGAATGTCCTTTATTGGAAAGTGGTTTTCAAAATTTGTGGTTGCAGTACCTACCCGGGACCAAAAGGCAGTGGCTGTGACAAAATCCCTTGTTAGGGAGTGTATTCACAAGTATGGGATCCCCCCAACGAATTCATTCGGATCAGGGGAGATGTTTTGAGGAAGAGTCTGTTCGAAACTTGTTTGTATGGGATTAGGCAGAGTCGAACTACCCCCTATCACCCTCAGGGCAATGGTCAATGCATCACTGTTTTGAATTACTATTTATGTCTGATATAAAGTATTGCACATTTGCACACGATATATTGGGGGGTGTTGAACCCTTCCGGTATCAACTTGCTACCAGCTAAGCCTATTTATGTTTTAGAACTTTTGTCGAGTTGTTAATAAATGATGGTTACATGGACGATTTGAGTGGAGAAATCGATTGCTTGTCATAGATAGGCTTTACTGTAATTTGAAAACCTTGTGTGAGACATAATTTCCCAAACAGTGTGAGTGAATCACCGCGCGCGCTCTCTCTCAAAATACGCAAATGGCTTCAAATCACTTCACATCGCGTCTGCACTATAAGCGAGCTGCACGCTGCACAGTTGACACAGGAATTGTCACTTGCACAGTCGAGGCAGTGTCAGATCGTCACTAAAGTTTATAAATTGCATTTATTTTTAATTCTTGCCAGTGTTTAACCATTCAGCGCTCGCGCGCTCATGCACACTGGCAGCGCTCACACATAACGCCAGGTTCACATAACTCCATTTGCAGTGCACACGTGGTGCGTATTTTTTCCGCGCTCATGTTAACGGATTAATAAAGCGTGCACACTGCGCACGGTTGCGGTCCGGTGTAGTGCCGAAATTTGCACCCTGCCAGATTATGCACCCCCTAATATTGGTAGGTTTAGGAGTAGGTGTGGGGGAGGGGTTAGGATTAGGGGTGGGGTTGGGATTAGGCAATCAGGTAGCGACTTCA
>NW_015661874.1:171213-172083 GCF_001515625.1 Sinocyclocheilus rhinocerous | reverse complement strand
ATAGCTTTCAGTCACGTGACCGGCTCGAAGACCTGGAGGGCAAAACATCCATAGAACTGCAGGACAAGCCTGTCAATTTTCCATCTGTTTCACAGCCGCAAATATTTAGATCACCTCTCAAAAAAATGTGAACAAAATGCAAGTTTTGGCCATTTGCAATCCATATTAAGCACCTGCGGCAATATTTCAATCATTAAACAGTGCGACAAAACGTTGTAAAAACACTTAAAGTGCCTTAATATATTTAAAACAGTAATATTCTCTATATTAATGATGCATAGTTAACATAGGCAAGCAGATAAGGCCGGAATATGAACGCAATTCGCTTAATGGTTCAGTGTTTTCCTTCTAATGGTTTTCTATGGGAAACCATTTAATGTGAAACTTTGCACATTGCGTTTATATTCTGGCTTCATCTGCTTGCCTGTACAAAATAGACATAATCAATAAGGTGTTTACTGAATTTTGCATTTTAATATCTGTGTTTTACTACATTACTACTTAATGCAAACTGCGCAAAAATAACTGGCGGTCAATGAAGCAAAGCTTCGTTTTGCCCTCCAGGTGGGCGTTCCTATGAGTGTGTGACGTCAAGTGAAAACTATCAATTGCTGCGCTGCAAGCGCTGAATTAAAGTAACAGCGCATTGTTTGCAGTAAATATGAACATGGATTGACACGAAAATGTAGTAATTACACCATAAATGCATATTATTAAAGTCTACGGTGTTTCACAGTCAACACATATGGCTTTTTGGCTAGGTTTAAAGGGAAAGAGCACTTTTAGATAAACAAGGCAATACTTGCACTCGTGGAGGTAGGTAAACAAAGTTCTTTATGAACCGCAGGATTGCTGGTAATAAAGATTTAA
>NW_015661874.1:152455-170027 GCF_001515625.1 Sinocyclocheilus rhinocerous | reverse complement strand
TTTCAGTCACGTGACCGGCTCGAAGACCTGGAGGGCAAAACATCCATAGAACTGCAGGACAAACCTGTCAATTTTCCATCTGTTTCACAGCCGCAAATATTTAGATCACCTCTCAAAAAAATGTGAACAAAATGCAAGTTTTGGCCATTTGCAATCCATATTAAGCACCTGCGGCAATATTTCAATCATTAAACAGTGCGACAAAACGTTGTAAAAACACTTAAAATGCCTTAATATATTTAAAACAGTAATATTCTCTATATTAATGATGCATAGTTAACATAGGCAAGCAGATAAGGCCGGAATATGAACGCAATTCGCTTAATGGTATTGAATGATGTGTTGCTTATATTTATTGTGTTTAAACATGTCTGTGAAAGATTGTAATACTGTACTGTGTAAAAAAAGAATTGCAATGCTGAAAAAGCATTTTCAGTGACAATGTTTGGATTTGAAATCAAAATAATGAATAAATGTTGTGTTTGTGGTAAACAGCCACTGATCAGTAGTGGACTCCTGTGTGAAAGCTGCTTCCTCTCACAAGAGACACCTAAGAGGGGAATTCCCCCCATTTTCAAAAATGAAATTCAGGCCCTGAATGAATGTCTAAAAATCCTGATTGGAGTATCAATATAAATAGTTATAAATGATAAAAAGAAGGCTTTAAAAAGATCGGTATCGGTGATCGGTATCGGCAGATACTGCTTTCTGTGATCGGCGATCAGCCTCAAAAATCCTGATCGGAGCACCCCTAATTTCCATGCCTACATATTTATTTGAAAATAAATTTAAAAAGCAGAATGTACATTCAGTATATGTAATAAAAATATACTGCATTTATATAATGAGAAAACTTCAAATGCTCAGTAACCAAACGGCACCTGCAGATAATATGCTAAACTTATAATTGACTTATTCCAGGAAACTACTAGTTTCATGTCTATCATATCGCTCTGCGTTCTCCTTTTCACATGAAAACATTTACTTAATTAGAAAAAGCACAATCATGTACATTCAGTACATATAAAAATAGTTTATAATGGGAAAACTTCAAATGCTCAGTAACCAAAGGTAATGAAATTAATAATGCTAAACTGTATAATTGACTATTATTCCTGGAAACCACTAGTTTAATGTCTCATATATAACTCTGAGTTTTAATGTTTTCTTTAATGTGAGATGAGAGCGCAAATTATATAATTATATAATATATAAAAAGTATATAATGGGGAAAAAGTCAAATGCTTAGTAACCAGACAGTACCTAAAGATAATAGGACAAAACTTTATAATTAGTCAGTTATTCCAGGAAACTAGTTTCATGTTTCATGCGCTCTCATCTCTCATAAAAGCATTTAAACTCAAATCAATATTTCGGTTCCACTTATTAATTTGAAAATAAGCAGAAAAAACAGAATCATGTACATTAATTATCTTACAAAAAAAAAAAACAGTACATAATGGGTAACTTCAAATGTTCAGTAACCAGAAGGTACCAAAATTAATAATGCTCAACTTTATAACTGACTATTATTCCTGGAAACCTTTAGCTTCAAGTCTCTCATATTACTCCTTTTATGTGAGAAGAGAGTCCATATATTTCAAACCCACTTATTAATTTGAAAATAAGTAGAAAAAGCAGAATCTTGTGTATTCAGTTTATATATATATATAGATATATACTCTATATATATATATAACATATTTTTATAAACTTTATAATTGACTATTATTCCAGAAAGTCTTTCTCTTACATTCTGTGCTCTCTTTTTGAATAATAATAATAATTAAAAAAAACATTTAAATGCAAACATTTTATCACCACTTACTTGGAAATAAATAGTAAAATAAGGATCATGTACATTCAAATGGTCATTCCCACAAAATAAATACAAGACCCTTTCACTCCCCATCACCCTGTCTGGGTTTATTTTGTGAGAATGACCAGCTGAATGTACATTATTCTTACTTACACAGCCTCTCCTGAGCTGACATATTTCTTAATGAAACAGGAAGTTGGGGTGAGACATACTGAAGGGCTACCTTTCCTTTGTATAGCCAATAGGCTTTAGTTGATGTCACAGCCATGAATCATGATTTGCTGCTCGCTATTGCCGGTCAGCAGCAGGTGGTATCAGTGGGAAGGACATTCTCATTTTACAGAGACAATCTGCATACGCCCCTGAAGTGATATCATCAATATCTCTGCTCCGTTTTCCAGAATGAGTAAGACTTTAAACTTCAAATACATACTGTACATATGCTAAAAATAAATTGTGCCAACTTTAAGCATAACTAACAGTCTCAAAGCAAACAGACAAGCACAAAACTCTTGATTTCAAACTGTAAGTGCTTACCTTGTCCTGAAGTTTGCAGGATGAGGATGTCCATCATATAAAGATAAAAAGTCATATTCTTCCTCCACAGCGAAGGACTGAAAAACTATATGTATTCTGCTCCTCTCCTCGGCTACAATAACCCACGTACAGTTCGCTCCATTAGGGTATCCGTGAGGAAATCCTGGACTTTCTATGGTCCCATTTTTCCCTTTTAATGTCCCACCACATGTAAAAATGAAACCTGTAAAAAGAGAGAAAGAGGAAAATATGAGTCTATAACTGCCATAACCCACATATAGAAAAACCACAAATGTCTTGCAAGTCAACATTAAGCATTTGCAACTAGTTTTGCTTCTGTAATGTGATTTATTACCAAGTAAAATAGGATATTCAATTCTAATAAAGGTAGAATGATTGATTTTTTTCCATCAGACATTGACTAAACTCCGCCCTCTTTGGTTACTGTTTCTACTCAGACAAGATTTAAAGAACATTCCATTGGAATGAACTGGAGATTTCCCAGTTCACTGCATAGTTTTCATAATCTAATCAATTCCTGACAATTCTAATAATGTTAGGATGATTGATTTTTTCCATGAGAATTTGCCATTTCACTAAGCTCCGCCCCCTTGGTTACTGTTGCTGCAAGATTTAAAGAACATTCTATTGGAATGAACTGGAGATCTCCCAGTTCCCTGAAACGTTACGCTCAGTTTTCACAATAAAAATCAATTCCTGATGCATAATCTCAGAGAAAGAAGAAAATATGAGTCTATACCTGCCATAATCAACAAAAGCATAAAAATCTGTAAAATCAACATGAAACATTTGCAGCCGGTTTTACTTCTGTATTGATATTTCCAATGATCTTTGATTCTAATAAAGGTAGGATGATTGATTTTATCCATCGGAAACTGACGTTCCACTAAGCTCCACCCCCCTTGGTTACTGTTGCTACTCAGGCAAGATTTAAAGAGCATTCCACTGGAATGAACTGGAGATTTCCCAGTTCACTAGAATGTTACGCTAAGTTTTTACAATCAAATCAATTCCAGATGTATAAAAATCTATTTTTTCTTCACATTTTGTTTCACTGTGAAATACACCAAATTATTGAAATAAAATAGTCTGAGTAGTGCATTTCACGAGTCATGACATAATCTCTCACCAATACAGAAAGAGAAACAGAAGAAAATATAAGTCTATAACTGTCATTACCTACAAAAAGAAAAAAAAAAATCACAAAAAGTCAACATGAAACACTTGCGACCAGTTTTACCTGTGTACTGACATATTTGATCTATGATTCTAATAAAGGTAGGATGATTGATTTTATCCATCGGAAACTGACGTTCCACTAAGCTCCACCCCCCTTGGTTACTGTTGCTACTCAGGCAAGATTTAAAGAGCATTCCACTGGAATGAACTGGAGATTTCCCAGTTCACTAGAATGTTACGCTGAGTTTTTACAATCAAATCAATTCCAGATGTATAAAAATCAATTTTTTCTTCACATTTTTGTTTCACTGTGAAATACACCAAATTATTGAAATAAAATAGTCTGAGTAGTGCATTTCACGAGTCATGACATAATCTCTGACCTATACAGAAAGAGAAACAGAAGAAAATATAAGTCTATAACTGTCATTACCTACAAAAAGAAAAGAAAAAAATCACAAAAAGTCAACATGAAACACTTGCGACCAGTTTTACTTGTGTACTGACATATTTGATCTATGATTCTAATAAAGGTAAAATGATTGATTTTATCCATCAGAAATTTACCTTTCACTAAACTCCGCCCTCTTTGATTACTGTTGCTACTCAGACGAGATTTACAGAACATCCCATTGGAATGCATGAGAGATTTTAAAGTTTACTGGAACGTTATGCCCATTTTTCCCAATTGAATCAATTCCTGATGCATAGAAATCAATTATTTCTCACATACTCAGCTTAACTGTGAAATACACCAAATTATGGAAGTAAAATGGTTTGTGAACCAGATTTCACATTATAAGTCTTCTGAGTTATGACAGAACAATCTCTGAGCAATACAATTATCCTCTGGGAGTTGTTTGTATAGCTAGTTAGTATTCCTCTCTGAGCTTAATACAGCAGCAAAAGCATTTCTCAACTCTGTGAAAAAGAAAAACAACTGGTGACATCTGACATCACAATCATATTAGTCAAATCATGGCAGTTTGTGCGCTGATGCCCGTAATGGTTCGGTTGTGACATGAATCACTATAACTGTGTGCATGTTTGAGATGGCTGCTCTCTGAGATATTAGGGGTTTCGTTTTAATGACCGTTTCTCATATGTCAACCCAACCGCCATTGTGGGTGTGCATCTACCACCTGCTACACACAAATTAGTGGGGCTTTTTATGCATCAACCTGAGCAAATAGACTGGTAATGACAACCAGCATTAATTGAGCTTTTCCATTTATCCCCTTCCGCTTCCCTTAAGGCGTAATTAGCTTTACCGACTCCCTGAGATCAAGGATCTTTTCTCTCCCATCTTTTTTTTCCCTCAATCTTGTTAGCCAGGAAGGCAAGGAGAATTAATTCAGAAGGGAAAGACCTGCATTGACTCATAGCCACCCATCTCAGATCTGACACAATCACTCTACACATCCACCGTCACCTCAAAAGAAAAGCAAAAAGAAATGCATCAAGAATGCATAAATAAAATAGACGCTTTTGACAATTATGACAAATTAGAAAATTTTCTACAAAATTCTCATTAGTATGATGCATCCGGATGTTTTACTTTTGATTGGCTTTGACTTTAGATTGTCATTACTGCAACACACTCATCCATGTAAATAAGTGTATGACCAAACCAGCTAAAACTGCAACAGTTTTATTTTGTCAACCATTTGGTTTCCATTTATATGGCATTACTCCTAATAACCCCACCCACTCTGAAATCTCATTGGCCCAAAATCCCACTCCACATCACCATCCACATTCATGCTTAACTCTAAATTGATATTTCAATTTAGCCACACTAAAATAATTCTATCTATAGGGACATAAAAAAAATAAATTTGTATTGGAGAGAATCATGATCAATTCCAAATAATGCAACAATTAGAGCAAAAACAAACTAACTAACTTCTAGTTGTTTCCTACAAAACAAAACCTATGAAATACTCCAGAATGTGCAGTCATTTCCCTGTCATTAAAATTTGGATCGAATTAAGCAATAAGGTAAAAGAGGCAGTGTAATACTGCAAATAATCATGGCTAAAGGTTATCGTTAAGAAAGACGCATAACAACAGCGGCCTCCTTCGTTAGGACATAATGGCTTGATATGAATGTACCAATGAATAGATTTTAAAAAAGGATCATACAATACGGAGATAAAGTATCACAACACATCAATATAAAATTGCATACTGATGGGTACAATCCTAAAAATAACAACTGCTATGGAAATGTTGTTGTCATCATGACGTATTCAAATTAGCTTTGATGAAATACATATTAATTCAGCAACTAGAACCAGAACCATCTATTTTGAAATGTTTATTATAAAACAATGAAAAAGAAAAGACATGACCGTGTCTGTTGCATCACTGTTGCATTATATGCGGTTCTCAAAATGACTTGAAAAATACGGAAAACTGTGTTCAAAAAGCCATGAATCCATTGGTTTCAGCCCAGAGGCTCAACATCAAACAAACATTTACAGACAGCACCAAAGTCTTTTGCAAATCCTGCAAGTGCCCAATCTCTTTTATCACAAACCTTTTATGGCTAATTAAAAAAAATAAAAAATAAAAAAACTAAGACAATCCCATGAAGTACAAAACGTTTTCATAACTTCTCAATTTGACTGCAGTTAGGTTACGTCACAGTACGACATTTAAACATCTATGCAGCTGTGGTGGAAAGAGTCATTCTGTCTGGATATTGCTAAGCCATTCATTTCTTCAGGCAGCTGCAATTGGAGGCAATCGTGACCAAAATCAGCCTTTGTCTCCATTTTCAGTGTAACATCGTGAGGTGATTTTGGTCCTTGACCACCCTTAGTCTAAACAGAGAAGGCATAAGATAGACTCTTAGAATTGAGGGTTATTTCTTAAGCGTCGTCAAGCACAGCCATTTGGCATTCGGTTTTAAAGGCTGAGCACAAAACTCATATCCTGAGACATGGACGGTACAACTTATTTTCTTTTCTGACACAGTACAGTCTCAACAGTATCAAAACTGTACAGTATCAAGGCTAATATTCAAACTCAATACTATTATTAAACAACATAAAAAAAAAAAAAGTATAAACAGGTGCCATTTCATATAAAAAAAGCAATTACTGACAAATGGTAAGACCCTTTTTATGTTTTCCTTGTTTTGACAAGGAATCTACACGACTACAATAATTATCATTATCAGTGCTTAATACACAGCAGTTCTTATGACGAATAAATAATAAAATCATTAATTAGAAACACTTAGGATGTACAATTTTATATGAGGAAGAATCCTCTCAAAACATCATCAGTATGGCTGTATCAATATTTAAGAATTGTCCTGTTACAATATCTTTCATACAATCCAGCTAAAGCCACTTACTTAAGAAAAACTGATTTAAACTAAACAAAAATATAGCACAACACAAAACTAAAATTAAAACAAAACAAACAACAAAAAACAACAAAAAAAAAAAACTAAACTAAAATAAAAAATGTAATAAAAAAAAAATAAAAAAAACATATCTTGCCAAATTTCTAAGGGACCACATTTGGCGGTCCTGGTTTAAAAAATGACAACAATTTTAAAGAATACAAAATGCACACACAAACAAAAAAATTAATTAATAAATTACAGTAAATAAATAAAAATAGCCTTGTTTCCCAACCTTTTTTTTCCCATGGCCCACCAAAAAGAATTAAAAAAAAAAAAAAAAAAAAAAAAAAAAAAAAAAAAAAAAAAAAAAAAAAAAAAAAAAAAAAAAAAAAAAAAAAAAAAACTAAACTAAAATAAAAAATGTAATTAAAAAAAAACAAAAAAAACATATCTTGCCAAATTTCTAAGGGACCACATTTGGCGGTCCTGGTTTAAAAAATGACAACAATTTTAAAGAATACAAAATGCACACACAAACAAAAAAATTAATTAATAAATTACAGTAAATAAATAAAAATAGCCTAGGTATTGTAAAATATTGTTCTATAATCATGCAACTTCAAGATGAAAATTCTGGGGAACTTGCATTCAAAATCCACTTGGTTGAAAAACAAACTAAGCGCTACTTAGTTTGAATGGTTATGACACCCATGTAAAGGTGTAACGCTGTTGATTGTACCCTATTTGACTTGTATAATCTGTCTGAATGAAACAGGATATGTAAAAAAAAATTACTAAATCCATAGGGAATTGATTAGATTGTGAAAAGCAGAATTAAGTCAAAAGATTTGCACTGCAAAAAGTCTAAAAGGGTTCACACATTCACAAGCTAAAGGAGGGCACAATGGACGCTTTATTGTGGTTAGCTCGAAGGGTTAAGGACAGTCTAATCTTTAACCCAGCAAATGGCATGAAACAGCTGCAGGAATAGACCTTTCTGGAACAGAATCCATTAGAGATTAATGTAAACTTGCTTCAAAACCACTTTGAAAAGGCGCCGCCCCAAAACGAACCCTCATGCTCCATCACGCACGATCACATCGCCCCAAAATTCATTTTGATGCTTTATCTGTGCTCCTCATTCCGCTTTATTTTCACGGCGGGAAATCCCGTTTCATCCACCAATCACTCTGATTATACGCTGGCCTCCCCGGGGTGACCGCTGACACCGTGATGGCGACGCGCCTGTCGCCGCCAGCTATAAATTGATACGAGAAACAGCATTAACATCACACTGCGATTGCCGAGTGGAGAAAATAGATCAGTCATACGAATCAACATCTAAACATAAATCTCATTCAAATAAGAATGCGAGCCAAAGACGGGACCCAGCTGCTCCTGCGGTGATTTTAACATGTCGTCTCCACCCGCCAGCCACTGTACAGACCTACGGGGGCTCAATCAATTTGTTTTGCCACTCGAGAGGCAGAACAGGGATGACAATACACCTCAATCTTATTTCTTCACACATAACCAGATGGCCATAGAAGAATCTGAGTCGACAAGCTCCAAAGGCTCGTACGGCACGGCGCATCAAAGGCAGCTTCTTCTTAGGGTCTTGACTTGAGTAAATAGGATATGAAGGGATATGCATGCAAACAGATTGAGATAATAGGTTTGGGCTTCCAGAAGGGTCACTGTAACTCTGTGTAGCTCAAGTGATTGGATGCACAAACACTAGCCAGTGAAGACAGAATAGGCTTGATTCATTGGTCCTCATCGGTAGGTAAGCTCTTTTAAACAACACTATAACTCCAAATGGAAAGGTTTAGGCTGGAATGAGCTGGAAAGTAGAGGAGAACATTATAAATCCAGTGGTGGAGAGTAACGAAGTAGCTTTACTTCGTTACTGTACTTAAGTAAATTTTTCAAGTATCTGTACTTTACTGGAGTCGTTTTATTTTGAGTAACTTTTACTTTTACGTCACTACATTCCAAAGCATAAGATCGTACTTTTTACTTCACTACATTTCATAAAACATATCGTTACTCCTTATAATATATCACGTGCTCCGAGACGCAGAAGCGGTGTCTGATTCAAGAACGAACTGATTATTTTCAATGAACCTTTTAAATCGGTTCTCATATATAACTGTGATGTTCTGCAAAACAACAAGCTTTAAAACACTTTTTTCTTACTGGTGAAAATCAGATGGTCAAATCCGTTTTCTCTCAGGTACATCGCAGTGTAAGCTTCACAGTGAACATCACTACATCATAGTACATAAAAAAATCGAGTATTTTTGTACTTTCACTCGAGTAAAATTGAAAAAGGAGTACTTTTACTGGAGTAATATTTTATTATACGTATCTGTACTTTTACTCAAGTACTTGATTTGTGTACTTCGTCCACCACTGTATAAGAAATAGCTTATAGGCGCAAATGACTTACTGTATAGAACACTAGAATCTTCATGCAGCTTTGCCTATACATTGCAATTCACAGTGACCACATATGTCAAGCTCAGAAAAGAACAAGTAAATAATAACAGAATTTTAAAATAAATCCTCTATATGTACATAAAATAAAAAAATACATCATATATTATTTATTATATTAAGCTAAAACAACTATATGATGTAAAGCATGTTAAAAAAAACTATAAAATAAAAATGTATGAATTAATATGACAGTATGAATTATAAAACATAAATATAACTGTTATATCTAACAATCCAAAATTATGTATTTAAAACTAATTAAATATATAAAATGTCAATTATGATACAATGATTAAATACATATATTTACAAAATAAAAATGTATACATAAATTATGTAACAATAAAAATTGTATATTTAAAAATTATAAGATAGAATGATAGATTGACAGAACGATCGATAGAACGATAGAACAGATAGAACAACAGATAACACAATAGAATGATAGACAGAATGATAATGATATAGAATGATGGAACGATAAATAGAATGATAGATAGATAGACAGAACGATAGATAGAACGATAGAAAGATAGAATGATAGAACGATAAATAGAACGATCTATAGAACCACCAGTGCATGAGTTTTGTTCATCCAAACAAGTGTTCAGGAAACCTGTTCGAAGACAGTAATTATACTTGCAATGCTATTCAGTGCCACTAATAACACACTTCATCTTTGACAGCATCTAAACCTTGATTTGAAGAATAACAGATTGAAATCAGCTTCACGATCACTATAGCCCTCCAGACCTACAGTATGCTAACAAGCAGAGAAACCATTAGACATGGCTGTGGATCAATCACTTCTGTCATAAGAGCAGTCACACCCAGCTGGGGGTCAGCTCAGATAGACCCACACTCTTGTTTAAGACTGTTCATTACATCTGAAAACAAACTATCAGTCACACTGTAAGTTGCAATCGAAAGCCAGTATTGATTAGTAGCAAGGCTAGTCGGTGGATGAGGCAACAGGGATCTCAACATGAGTCATGTTGATCAAAGCAGAGGAGATGGCCCTTTGAAGCCAAAGGAAAGGGCAAACCTTCAGCTTAGCAACCAAACAACAGTTTCTTTGACTTTACAATGTATTAATCTTAATTTTAGCGATCAAAAACAACTATGTACAGTACTCCAAAAAGCACTTCCTCAAGATTTACACATGAAAATATGAGATCAAATGACCAATCAAATACCACTCAGTTTATTTTGGGAACCTGCCTATTGGGCGATTCTGAATAAACAAATCATGGCTGAATGCAAATAGAGCATTTCCTCAATAGCCTCAGTCACTGAAAACTTTCACATGGTGCATTCAAGTTAACCGGCATAAAAACCAGTGAAACAAACAAAAAGAGTTTACTTAAAGGTGCAGTAGGAGATCTTGGAAAATGCTAACTTTAGCCTGATAGCACTGAAAGCGAACGTCCCACCCTCCCTGCAATCGCTGTCCAAAGCCACGCCCCCTGAGCGCATTTACACTCACAGACCAGAATACCAGACAGCATTACTACAATAGGCAACATCAGCGGTTCCCAATTCCAGCCCATGTTCCGAAGTGAAGTAAACTTCAACAGATTTCATTAAATGTGTTTATAGCGCTCAATAATGGCCAATCCATCCTATTTTGGGTATTTATTTATTTATTTATTTATTTAAAGTATCGGTTCAGGCACCATTTAGGCACCGGTACCATTTTAAAAGTATCGATTTGGCACCGGTATCGTAAAAAACCCAAACGATACCCAACCCTAGCGAGGACTGGATTAACCGCTGAGCTACATCATGTGTCATTCACCGGTGAGAAAACTTTAAAAGTACTACAATACCAGGAAGGAAGATCGGGTTGTTGATGTTTGTCTGCCATTCTCACTCTGTCTGCACAGCGTGCGTGAATGCGCTGATGACGTATCCTGTCTGCGCGAACCGGGTGCGCAGAGGTATGCTAATACATACCTTGACAGGCAGGTAGGAAAGCCAATTAAAACGCTCGGACCGAGCGTTTTGATTGGACGAACATTTCTTGGTCCTACGCCTTCCACAGAATATATAAATACAGATAAATACATTTAGACCACTTAACTTAATGATTGCTATCGGGATGTGAAGAGACTTTCAACCAGCATAACAAAAAATGTTTCTGAAGACAATCACCTATTGCACCTTTAATCCTATAAAGACTACTGTATTTTATTTGATACACACATTTTTAAGCACTCTAAATAATCAACATGATCAAAACTTGCTGAATAACCTGTTGCACACAATCTGCTACATTCCTTCTGTCATCTGATTGATAGTTTATACTTTTTAGCAAGTAAAAGACCTTTTAGAATAATTGTAAAAACATCCACCTTCAGGTTGTGGTTCATGCGTCTTTTTGTGGTGTAACTGATACTTACCTTTATTAACTAATGCAAGAATAACTTGATAGTATATTGCTAGTAATATTTCAAGATGAACACTCACTGGACTGAAGCGACTTAGATTTACTTGATTATCCATACACCATTTTTTAGAAAAATCATGTTAAAATGTATCAAATATGATCATCAGACTTTTGAGGAACAATTAATTGATCAGCTCTCAATCATCACTGTATTGCATTGCATTATATGGTTTGAATCTACAGAGCATTGATCATAAAACTAAGTATTTAATATAATCATGACATTTTAAAAGATATAGTGACAACTGATATTTATATGCATTACATGCTATACTGTAATAAAGATCACATTTATTTACAAGCTATCAGAATTTCATCTAACTTTTTGGCCATAAAAACATCAGCATCAGCACCAAATTGTGTATTTTAGTCAGTTTGGGCCTCTGAATAAAATTGAACTGATACCTCAAGTATGAGCTCCATATTTTCCTATATCATGCTATATGAGCCATAAAATCATGATATAAGATACTCAACAAAAACACATACGCAAAACCTTTTTTAGATTTTCTTTTTAGATTTTGTCTAAAGGTTTGTCTAAACTTTTCCATTTAAAATTTTTTTATTTTTCGGACTATTATTTCATATGTCAGGCTTTACAAGGTTAAGAATGCATGTAAGGTTTTAAATTATTAAACAATATAATAACAATAGCATAAAAAGTGTTCAAAGTGAAGACACAGGCTGTCTCTGGAAACTGAAAAATGCTGTCTTTTCAATTTTCAAATGTAATAAAAATTAAATGGTTGCAAAATTAAATCAATTCCTAAATGTTTCCTTTTTTCCAACTCATGGACCCATTTCTACTGCACTGTAGACATTCAGTGTGTGCTTGGTTTTTTAGTAAAGCTCACTTGATTTTGTTCTTGGCCATTAAATTGTGACATTAAGGTGCTTTGGACTATCCTTAGGAGGTGAATTCATAAAGAGCTGCTTGTTAAATCACTGACTGACTGCAGCTACGTTTTCTTTTTTGACACAGTCGAACACCTATTCGGACAATTTCTGGTTTGTGGAACATTATAATTAATCTGGTGAATGTGCTTACTTTGCTAGGATACCTGTTTGAACTTGACTTGAGAAATCCACAAAAATCACTTTGAAAGTCATTGCATGCATCATTTAATCGCAGATGCCACTTGCATTGATATTTTGTTTTGTCATCAAAACACATTAAGGCACTAAAAAAGATGTAACTTCTATCATTTACTCACCCTCAAGTGGTTTTAAACCTGTATGGTTGCCTGAATATCTTCTTAATTTTTAGATGTCCCTTTAAGGATCATAATATGCCAGTTTATGCTTCATCTCTAACTGACAAAGATTTCCTAAATCTAAGAAACTTCAAATAATTCAAAGGAGGCGATATATGTGGATTAAGTTCACTTAGAAGTAAAGAAACCACTAAGCCAGTGATCAAAGGTAATCCGTTCTGACAGAAAGCAATCGCTTGACAAGAAGCAGATGACGTAATCGGAATTGAAAGCACGGAATTATTGAAGCGAACACAAACAATACAAATTTTACCATTACACAGCCTGTAGCTTACCCAGCAGGTCTTTCCCAAGAGTATTAAAGGAAAACTCCCAGAAACAACTAATCAAACTTCATCAGTGCCAATTACCACAAGCCCCTTTTCTTTCTAGAATAGGCAGTGACGTTTCTGCTGGCTCTGATTTGGTTAATAAACGAGAGAGCTCTCCTGATTTGCTGGTGAATAATTACGATTGCCCAGGTCTGCCATCTGTTATTCGATTTGTGAGAAAATGCCTGCTTTCCAAGACCAGGGATTCCTCGACAAAAGAGGCAAGAGCCAGGGTTTGTGTAATGAACCTAAGCAGTGTTTGTCAATCAAGCCATTCTCCGGTGAATCCTGTGAAGCGCCACCTGATAACCGAGCAGAAAGGTTGTGCAACTGAGCGAGACTTTTGAAAGCTTCTTAAAACAAAAGACTGCGGTGCATAGGCAAGACATTCGGGGGGGAAGAAATGATGTCAGTAGATAAATGTGAGGGGAAACTCAACACGCAGGTAGGAGACGGATGGGAAATAAGCGGATAGACAATATCACTATTACTATTACTGTCACTCATACTTAGGATTAGGGATTTGTTTTAAGATTTTCCCTACATGGTTTATGTTAAAAACATGAATGACACCTAAACCAATGCACTTTGCTAAGGCACACTTGCAAATCTATTGACTTTTCAATAGCAGTAGGACAAATTTCATCTGGTGGATGATTAAAAAAAAGGGTGAAAAAATATCTAGCACATACATGCAAACTCCAAACAGATGAAAAAATATATATATTCAAACAGCTTAGTTCAAATAATACAAGATTTGTCAAAAATATTATATTTTTAAACAATTATAAATGATTATGCATGTCATGTATAACAACAACGGCAGACAAAAAATGAATAAAATTCTAATTCAATGTCACAACCACAAATTTTGCCAAAAGATGACAAATGATAAGAAATAAAAAAAGTTCTTAAATTACACAAATAAAATAATAAAAGTAAAATAAAAAAAGTGCTTAAATGTTCACTCAAGTTACACAAATTTAAAAAAGATAAAATCAACAAATAAATAAAATACATAAATATATAATAAATAAATTCAAACCCTGATGTTTAAATAAATAAATCAGAATATTGATGTTTAAATAAATAAAATCATTGATATGTTAAACTAATAATCAAAACACGTATGTTTAATTAAGACATTAATATGTTTAAATAAATAAAAAAAATAAACAAATCAAAACATTGATGTTTAAAGCTGCAGTCCGTAAGTTTTGCCTCTTTGTCGCCATCTCTGTTTGAAAACCTGGAATTGCAGCTGTGTGCGGAATTATCTAGCTTGCGTGGGTTGTGCTCCGGCACGGCTCCAGCGCAGATGAATCTAATGTTCTGAAGAGTATGTGTGGCTGTCAGTCACCGCACCAGTGTGGATATTTACTGTACTTCGCAATCACAGATTCTAGCCTACGTCTTGGAATATGACCCTATCTGTAATCAGAAGCACATTTATAACTGGAATATAATTTAATTTCATTCACATGTGTTTCATAAACACAATCCTTTATGGATTACAATCCACCATCAAAATGATGCATTTAATTATTCTGGCTGCTGTGAGAAAAGGCTATAAACGATCCGCCACCTGCAGGATCCTCACATGCGATAGCCTAGTAGCCGGGACAACTTCTTTATGTTTACAGAAGTGACGTAATGATGCAGTGCCATGCTCGTATTTCCCGCGAAAACCTACCCGTACCACCCGGACATCATTTTATATTATATTGTCTATAGTCTGGTGTTTACACAGGGTAAAATTAGGAAAGAGCTCCAGATCGCGCCAGTGAAACACTGTTTGTTTGTTTGTTTGCTTTACTTTACTATGGATTAATTTTTAAACAAGACAGTATGATGCAGGCTTTTTAGAGAGACTTGAAGTAAAAAAGGATGCAGTGCTGAGTCTATTTTGGATCCAACAGTAATGTCGCAACTCATAAGTGTGAGTAAACGTGTCTTACCACTATTGCATTGTCTATTTCAGACCGTTTGTGTCACGATAAGGGGTTTTGTCTTGGTTCTCTCCGGACTCCATTTCCCATGAACCCCTACATAGGAACTCATTATTGCACCACACCTGTTTCCTATCAGGGACACTATAAAGGTTGCACACATCCACACACACAGTGCTGATTATTGCTTAGACTGTTTAACGTGTTAGCCTGTTACCTTGTCTTGTTTCTGCCTTGTCTTTCCTTGCCTTGCTCTACCCATGTATTTTGACCTTGGATTGTTTATTGGATTACTCTTTTGCCTGTTCCCTGGATTATATCTATTTGCACCTGTTTTGACCCATGCCTGTTTTTGACCACGTCTTTATCTAATAAAAGCCTGCAGATGGATCCACAAGTCTAACGTCTCGTTCTGCACGCTGTAGGCTCTGGCTCATAACAGGAATCTATACACAAAGTCATTAGGAGAGCTCCCTACGCTCTCCCGCCCAATACAACGCCAGCCATTTCACTAGTTACTCATAACTGGCTTTTACAATTTCTGAAGACTGAGTGAGAGGTGTTTACTTGTGCAAAAGCCACCACTGCAGTAGAAGTGTGAATCTTCACTTGCCTCACAATTCGATCTGATTACAATTCAGATGGTAATATTTGGATTGTAAAATGATTCATCACAAAAGCTACAAAAGTTAATCAGTCAAGATAACTGAGTGATTCCCTCTTTTCTTTTGTTGTTTTCTAAACAATAATGGCACAGACAGCAGCAGGTTTACTATATTAAAACCTAATGCACGGATCTAATATACTGTTACACATTAGATTTTTCCCACCACTGAATGGAAGCAGTTTGCTATGCTTAAAAGATAAAATGTGTATGTGTAGTATTAACACGATATCAAGATCGCATCTGCGCTCACGGCGACTCGAGTTCGATTCCCGTCTTGAGGTCACTTGCCGGTCCCGCTCCCGCTCCTCTCTCTTCACCCAATGCTTTCCTGTCTGATCTTTACTATCCTGTCAAAGGCATAAAAAGGTCCAAAAATATAACTTAAAAAAATAAAAATAATATCATGACTAATCCAACATCAGTAACTGGCCGACGCTTTTCTACTTTAATGTTGGTTAACGCTGGTCATAAAAAGGAAAAAAAAAAGATGTAGCATGTAGCTACTACAGTCGTATAAAATCACGGCTGTTTTCGTGGAATAACGCACCTCGCAATTTCACAGCTAACCATTTAGAATCAAGTATTCCAGAGATCTGTGTAATAATGAGAGAAAACACAAAATAAACAAATTTAAAGATGAATTTGACTGATAGCATTATTTATTCATTTATTTATTTAGATTAGATTGTAAAGGCCAGCCAGCTAGATCTCTAGCTAGATAGGATGATTTAGCATGTTACTAACATACTTAGCATATCGTTAACGTGTTGCTAGCATGATTTAGCACATTGCTTATATGGTGCTTGCATGTTACAGCTAAAACCAGCTAAAACCAGCTAATTTGACAAAAACTAAAACCAGTTGATTTTGCAAAAAAAACAAAAAGGTAAAACCAGTTGATTTATCAAAAACAGCTAAAAACCTGCTAAAACCAGCTGATTTAAAGGTGGGGTAAGTGATTTCTGGTAGCCAATGTTGATATTTCAAATCACCAAAACAAACACGTTTGTGTCACGATAAGGGGTTTTGTCTTGGTTCTCTCCGGACTCCATTTCCCATGAACCCCTACATAGGAACTCATTATTGCACCACACCTGTTTCCTATCAGGGACACTATAAAGGTTGCACACATCCACACACACAGTGCTGATTATTGCTTAGACTGTTTAACGTGTTAGCCTGTTACCTTGTCTTGTTTCTGCCTTGTCTTTCCTTGCCTTGCTCTACCCATGTATTTTGACCTTGGATTGTTTATTGGATTACTCTTTTGCCTGTTCCCTGGATTATATCTATTTGCACCTGTTTTGACCCATGCCTGTTTTTGACCACGTCTTTATCTAATAAAAGCCTGCAGATGGATCCACAAGTCTAACGTCTCGTTCTGCACGTAACAGTTTGATATATACGAAGTATTTATACGTTTTTATCCCAAATGACCCATGTTGTTTTCAGAGTACATCACAGCAGCGTCCATCTGTTATTTTAATAAGTGAAATTGTTAGC
>NW_015661874.1:102533-151257 GCF_001515625.1 Sinocyclocheilus rhinocerous | reverse complement strand
ATATATATATATATGAAATCACACTAACATTATATGTGAACCTCAGAGAACATTATAAAATAATTTTAAAAAGGCAGTTCATGACCCCTTTAATGTTTAAATAAATAAAAACCATTGATTTTTAAAACCA
Organism: Sinocyclocheilus rhinocerous; assembly: GCF_001515625.1. NCBI lineage: Eukaryota > Metazoa > Chordata > Actinopteri > Cypriniformes > Cyprinidae > Sinocyclocheilus > Sinocyclocheilus rhinocerous. The sequence goes on along the minus strand of NW_015661874.1, from coordinate 151,127 downwards.
AAATGATTGACTGACTGACTGATTGATGCATTTATTGAGTAGCAGTGTTATTCTTGTTCTAACCAAGAAAATCTAGTTCACATCAAGATACCAGTCTCTCAGATCTCAGTGTATAGTGGATGAACATGTCTTTAGACAACCTAATACATCATTAGTTGAATGAAAGATGACTGGGCAAAATATTTTAAGCACATATTAAAAGTCATCTGGATAGCTACAAGACAAATCTGACATCTGAGCAGCATTTCAAGTCAATTATCTTTGATGAGGACGGAGAGGTTGATGATGGATCACAATGTCAATTAAAGCGTCATCTGCTTGACTGATTAAATTAATTTCCTAGATGCTTCCTGCCCTATTCCACTCAGGGGTCATGCTGTTTTTTTAAACATGATCTTCACAGCATTTCAGCTCGAAAATGATGTTGAATAAAGGTTGGATCAAGTAGAAAATAGTTTCATATTAGCTCTTTTGCTGAAGGCGACACGCTGTCACTTGAATCTGATGTTATGGAGAAACAAAACAGCAATATCTCTAAAACGTTCATTAAAAACCCAGTGTAAGTCAGTGTAAACAGTTTTTTTTTTTTTAAATAGAAAATGTATCTATCTACCTATATATCTATATATATAAAACCATTCGGAGGGTTGTTACATGTGTGTAGTTACAGAAATATTACAGCTCTAGATACTATGCACCAATGTGTACTTACACTGTGGTTACATTCTACGTACACATCTAGTTACTATGGAAGTACACAGGTATTAGGGCCACTTAATATAAAGTGGGACCGATTAAGTTAAAGCATCATTGCTGGATAAAAGTATTAATCTCTTTAAAAAAATAAAAACAATGTATATGTGTGTGTATGTAGAATTACGCACTAACACAACTGTTCTTCAGATGCAAATATTTCAAAAACCTACACATAAATCTAACAATTCAACAATCTGTAAACTGTGTCAGGATTTGACAATATACCAAAGCCAGCAAACAAATGTCAGATATCTGTCTGAACCCAAACATCTATGAACTCAAACATTTTCCATCAAATTCCTCCAAAACCCAATGATCTGAACCGCTATTCACATCCATTTATAGCTCTATGCTTTCATTTCTCTTAAGAAATTCTAGGAGAAAAATATGAGATGTATTCGATACTTGAGAGTTCAATTAGGTCTCCTGAGTTTAAAAAAAAAAAAAGTCTGAGCAAAACTGTTTTCTTCTGAGGCTGTTCATAGCTAAAGGGATCAATTAAATTATTGAAGAAAGCTCATCATAAGCGTACATTTACAGTAATGGACTCTTAAAATACTGCACCATCTTCTGCTCAAAATAAACTCCAGTTTGCATCTGAACATGTAATTAAAGCAGTGATGAGCCGCAGATACTGATCACATGTAACATCTGAACAACATCACATCCTCCACAGTCAATCACTGGTTAAAGCAGAAACACAGGCATCTTCAGGACAACCGCTATTCAATGAGCAAGCATCCTTGAGATGCATGCTAGAAAATAATGACAGTATCTAAAACATATATGAGCTGGTCAATAGAAAAGGGGCAATTTTGAGGCTATATTTAAACTCGACATTGAAGTTGAACTTAAGCACAATTTTAAAGAATAGCTCAAAAATTACAATTTTGACTTGCCCTCTTCTTGTTTCAACCCTGTAAACTATTAGCTTTTTTAGTTTATAGTAACCACAGACGTCAAGCTTCAAAAAGGACAGTTAACAAAAAACTAGTACATATGACTTGTGCACAACATTCCAAGTTTTCTGAAGTCATACAATGGTTTTCTGAGAGAAACAAATCCAAATCTTCCCATGCAATGAAAAAGAAATTACCCAAAAAACTAGAAAATTTCACAAATAATTACAAAGAAACTGCAAGTAACACTTTGAAAGAAGCATGACATTTCAAAGAAGAAATACTGAAAAAGACTGTCTTGCTAAATATACTCCAAAAATATATATCCAATAAACTCAAACTTTATGGTGTTTTGGTTCATTATGAACTGTCCTCAGACAAGATTTCGCCTAAAGATTCATCAAAAAAAAATCCCATTTGGTTTGACAAACAGCATGAGGGTGAGTAAACAATGACTGAACTATTTCCAGTACCCAAACTATAAGCTATCTGCTCTTTTTGGACAACAAAACCAAGCACTAGAGATCAAGGACATCCTCCAAGTGAGCGAATGTAAGCACCATGCGGATTCGCAAACTCAAAACCACCAGACCATCTACGCCACAACCAAACGAGTGGGACCTAGATCAATAATTTCAAATGTAATGAAAAGTTATTTCACTGGCCTTCCCATCTTACACACTGCCCAATTTCCCAAGCGCCTCTTATTAAAAATGCATCAAGAGAGCCTTGAAGGCAAGTGCAGCGCTGTTTGTTTGGCCAAGGACATTATATGAGAAATAACTTCAGAAATTACCCAAAAAACTAGAAAATTTCACAAATAATTACAAAGAAACTGCAAGTAACACTTTGAAAGAAGCATGACATTTCAAAGAAGAAATACTGAAAAAGACTGTCTTGCTAAATATACTCCAAAAATATATATCCAATAAACTCAAACTTTATGGTGTTTTGGTTCATTATGAACTGTCCTCAGACAAGATTTCGCCTAAAGATTCATCAAAAAAAAATCCCATTTGGTTTGACAAACAGCATGAGGGTGAGTAAACAATGACTGAACTATTTCCAGTACCCAAACTATAAGCTATCTGCTCTTTTTGGACAACAAAACCAAGCACTAGAGATCAAGGACATCCTCCAAGTGAGCGAATGTAAGCACCATGCGGATTCGCAAACTCAAAACCACCAGACCATCTACGCCACAACCAAACGAGTGGGACCTAGATCAATAATTTCAAATGTAATGAAAAGTTATTTCACTGGCCTTCCCATCTTACACACTGCCCAATTTCCCAAGCGCCTCTTATTAAAAATGCATCAAGAGAGCCTTGAAGGCAAGTGCAGCGCTGTTTGTTTGGCCAAGGACATTATATGAGAAATAACTTCAAAGCCACGACTGCAATACCCGCGGCCTTGTCTCATCGCTGGAGCACTGTTGATAGAAGAAAGCCACTAAATATTTGCATTCGTGAAAAAAGCGCCATCATTTACCAACTTGACATCATGCTGAATTGAGCAGATCTCAGAGCTGAGCATGCTTTCTGTCCAACGGCATTTCAGTCCCAATAAAGTATGACATTTACCTACACCGGGAGGGAAATGTAATGAGGACTTTAGTATGCACAATGATCCGCTGTTGTTTGGCACATGAACGTACGCTAGAAAGCTAAAAATGAATACGAGGGAGGTTAATGTCGTGCTGCAGCAGCACAACTTCATTCTATAATTTCCATTAGATTTCCATTAGACTGAGTCACTAAGCACTAACACATGCGAGGGAACACTGCATGCGTTTAAAGGTGTTTGCTGAAAGCAAAAAAATGTTTAAAAAAGCAGCTTGGGGGATTTTTATTCATCTTGTCAGCTTCAAGTCACGTCAAATGTGACTCACATGGACTGCAACACCAAAAGATGGATTTTAGTTTTCAAGAGTGGCGTTGCGATATAAATAAATTGATCAATCAACAGATCTGCTTGTTATTTCGTTCACACCACACCACACCATCTCCACTATGACATTTTATATCCTGGACAGATTATTATTCTTCACAAGTCTCTACTTTTACCCTACGAGTCACTGTATGTGACAAACGGTTCTGGTGGGTAGTTATGAGCTGTTTCTGTGTCTCTCTGTAAGGTTAGTCTGCCGGTTATAAATCTAATGCATAAACATATGAACACCAATCAATCATGCCTGCTGTCCAGTACAACAACACCCATGCAACCTGTGCTTTTCATTAAAGCAAAGCCCTGCAGAAATCCTGAACTGTGCACTTCATTAAAAAGATGAATAAGACTTACTCTATTATACAGTGCGAAAGAGAAAAACGGTAGAGAAAATCAGAGTCAACAGGGGAAATAAAAAATAAACACCTTGTCAAATTTGAAGCTGTGAATGCAACAACTGTGTTCCAATAAAACAATGAAAAGAATGTGAAATCATCAAGAAAACTGTCTGATAAATCTGTCCTCCTATGTCTATGTCCATCAACCCATCCATCCACCTACTTGGATAACTCTCTCTTCTTTACTGCAAAAAACTCTTAAATGTTACTGCAAAAAATAAATAAATAAATAAATATATGTGACAATGTTACAAATATTACAAGATGGCATTCTGGTATATAATTTATAGAAATGTTCTGTTTATCTCATTAAATCATATAATATTAATATAACAAACTATTTGAGCTATTGAAATGTTACTGTAAAATGTACCAATAATAATATCATGTGGAGGGCCACATGCAACATTAAATGCCATGATAACTAATTTAGGACAAAAACAACTTAAATTCTAATAAGGGGAATGCCCCTTTCAACATAAATTATGTTAAATTAGTGCATAGGTTATTTAAATGAATGCATGCTTTCATTCATTTTTACTGTAGAACTATACATATTGCCTCGTTAAATATACATTTTCTTTGGAAAAATTACAACATTTTAAAGTGACGTTATAATATTTTGCGCACACAAGAGAAATATCAGTAATGCTACAACGGAGAGAGAGAGAGAGTAATGATCAAACGGAGAGAGAGAGAGAGAGAGAGAGAGAGAGAGAGAGAGAGAGAGAGAGAGTTGTTCACTTCCATTTGTGTTGTTCACTTCCATTTATGTTAACATTACTTTTGCTCACTTCCATGCTATCTGTAGAATCTGATGAAATGATGATCTAATGAGAACATATGCGATGAAAATTGACATTTCTTGAGAAAACGAACGTCTTGAAACGGGACAAAAATAATGCGATTTATCCTGATCAGTGACCTGTGATAATGAAATCGACTAGGAACGCATAAAATGCTTTTCGAATATAATAGTTACGGATGCATGTGAACACACGTATGTTCAGCATACAGACACAACTGAGGCTCTGTAAACTCCTGCCTATGTTTTTGCGTTTTTCCATCTCGTCCAGACACCTGAAGCCCCTCACAGTCTCACAAACCCACCGACAGCAGCACTTACCCTGCACACACGACAGTATACAGCAGAACACTATATTCCCAATGATAAATCCAGTTTTAATCGTCATCGTGGTAGCGTGAGCGCATCTGATATATCCTCTATGTGAAATCACTAGAAATCCTCGCCATCCCTCATTATCAGCTGCTTTCATAGTCTCAAGTGTCCGGCGCTGGAGAGGAGACTGATCGCTGGAGTCAGTCAGCGCTGGATGTATGAGGAGACCAACAGCAGCAACCTTGACGAGGACTCAACCATTTCGGCAACAGGGGCACAAAGTATTCTCTGTACTCCTCATATGACTCTCCTCACTTACAGAGCAGCGCATGCTGCTTTCAATGCATATCTAATGAACGCATACATTCGCATGCACGTTGCATTTCACAAAGAGTTACCAAATGCACGCGCGTTGCTGTTTTAAATGTTACCGATGCATCAGCCAAAAGCAAAGTCGTTTTAAAAAATGAATGCATGCAATCGGCGACATCAGTGCATCGTCATTGATCACTATATGCAGTGTGTAATGTATTTCAAAAATAAAATGGATCGCCAAATGCGCGCTTTAAATGATGGCAATGCATCAGCCAAATGCATGCATTCAGAGAAATAGTGTGTCGAACGTTACATACAACGCAGAACGAATGCACTTGCATTTAAAAATAGTTACTTAACTACTGAAAAACAGATGCATCAACAAAAAGCAATGCTTACTCTTATAAACGCGTACACTGTCATTGTATATTACATGCATAGAATATGATTTTTCAAGTGGTTGTCAAACGTGCATACATTACTATTGAAAATGTTTGCAATGCACCAAGCAACAACATTGCCTTATTCTAATAAATGCATGCAGGAAAAGTGCTTTGTCATTAAACATGGCATGTATGCACAACGCACATGCAAAAAGTTTCATGTTTATACAGGTGCATCTCAATAAATTAGAATGTCGTGGAAAAGGTCAAAGAAACCTGGGCTTCCATACCACCTCAGTAGTGCCACAAACTGATCACCTCCATGCCGCGCCGAATTGAGGCAGTAATTAAAGCAGAAGGAGACCCTACCAAGTTATTGAGTACATGTACAGTAAATGAACATACTTTCCAGAAGGCCAACAATTCACCAAAAATGTTTTTTTTATTGTCTTATGAAGTATTCTAATTTGTTGAGATAGTTAATTGGTGGGTTTTTGTTAAATGTGAGCCAAAATCATCACAATTAAAAGAACCAAAGATTTAAACTACTTCAGTCTGTGTGCATTGAATTTATTTAATACACGAGTTTCACAATTTGAGTTGAATTACTGAAATAAATTAACTTTTCCACGACATTCTAATTTATTGAGATGCACCTGTATATATTTAACATATTTGCAGTGCATCAACTAAAACCTATGCATCAGTTTGTGTGTTGCATTATCATAATCAGTCCATTCCAGCACTTCATTAAAAGTGAGAGAGCGTCCAATTTATCTATGTATAGCCCCCCTAAGGTACATTTAATCAAAGATGGGATTTTAGAGGGAGTCTTCCGCCATCTGTAGGTTAGGACCACTTCTGTTCCACACAGCACTCTAGCACACACACAAGCCAACTTCTCTCTCACTCTCACCTTCTCTCTGATAAACCTAATACACGCAAGCACACACACATGCATTTGCATGCACACATTCAGATAAGGATGGCTGAGAGCTTGGGTTTCTTTGGAAAATATTTGTTGATAGCTAAAGATTCTAGTAATCAGACAGATAGAGACTCGTAATGTACACAAATTGAAGATGTTTTCTATTGCAGGGCTTGAAAGCATCAACAGTGTGAACACACATAGATGTCAGTAAAGAGCTGGCCATGGTGCTGAATTAATTGCTCCACACTATAGACTGCAGAAGATGCTATTAAAGGAATAATTCACCCGTAAACTTACCCTCATTTACTCACCCTAAAATATCAAAGTATTATGATGCTTTCTGTAGAAGACAAAAGGAGACTTTCTAACCACTACTCATTTTCCATACAAATGACTGTAAGGCTTTAAAAAAGGACAAACACACACACACCATAAAATCATCCATATGACTTAGCCTTCTAATTATATGATATGTGCAAAAAAACAGCTTAAAATAATTAATTTTCCCCTCAAACATAGGTTTTTTTTTTTTTCAAACATAGAGTGATGCAATGCTGCATTTTTCCAAATCTGTTTTGATGAATAAACAACCTCAGGTAATCCAAGATGTAGATGAGTTTGAGTAAGTTTTCGGCAAATGGGGGGGGTCAACTATTCCTTTAAAGAGATCCAATGACAATTCTGTCATTTATTCACTCTCATGTCATTCCAAACCTGTATGAGTATTTTGAAGAATGTTAGTAACCACACAGTTTTGGTTCCCATTGACACACAGTTGAAGTAAATGGGAACTGAAACTGTATACAGGTTGGAACAACATGACTACTGTTGTGCTCTATTGAGTCCTGGACATGTTCTTAGAGAAAATCACATACAGTACAATAAGTCATTGTGCTACATCGATACATATTGCATGACATGAACACACTGTGAACCCAAGACACATACTTCTCTAGTGCCAAAAGCAGGTGAAAAACACCTTTTGAGTTATATTCATTTTAAATCAGCTGGGAAAACCAAGACTGATACTTTTCTTTACTTTCTGATCCACTGAAGACAGCATGCCCTGTGCAACTGACACTCCTGCCAAGCATTAGCCCATACACTGCAACACAGCACCACTGCAATAACATCTATGATACATGGTCATGAATGCAAAGCATGCTGCTTTTCTATGATTTATTTCTAGAGCAACTCATCTGTCCATTGATTTGGTGGAGGCCAGCAAAGCTGCTACTCACTGAAAATCTGGCTTGCTGTCAAAGCGTTTGTTTCATATCAATACAACTGAAATGAGATATATAAACGACCAGTGTTGCAGGCCACGTGTTACGCAATCAGATTCTGTTTTTCAAGAATCGCTTGTTAAATTTGCACCATAACATAACGTAATTTAACATAAGCATTTTCTGATTGATGTGATTGAAAACATCTCTCTTCCTCATGTTGGGATTAATAGGGGTATGTTTTAGGTGTGCACGGAAACATGTTTTAGTATGTGAGAGCATGATGAGTATTATATTTCTAGAGTGTGAGAGACATGCACAGCGGGACAGAGATGTCTTTCAGCTTGCCCTGAGATTTGTGTTTTAGAAATGTCAAAATACTGCTGGTAAGCAAAAATAAATCTCAGCACTTTAGTGGAATCGAGTTACACTTGTTATTTGTAGCGAACAAAATGGCAGAATTTAGGGGTTGCATCAGAGCGGCGGGGGATTTGCTCTGGAGCCCGAGGTACAGCCACTATGAACTTTGCCAATGCAATTTCATGGTACAGCCTATATACGATTGCATGCAAACATGTCTGGGGGTAAAGACTTGTGCACAGCAAAAATACCACTTCTGATGTGCAAAAACATCTACTAGCTAAGCATAACCCCTCAATTCTGGAGCAGAGAGTCTCAGACCAAAAGTGAAAAAACATAGCACAAAAGTAACTGTCTAAAACATGTAACAGAATTAATTATATTAATTATATAATGAAATGATAAAATAATCCAAGTAATATATAATATAGTCAGGGGAAAATATAAATTCACTGCATGCTTTTAAGAGTCACACAAAAACAGGCACTGATAATTATATCACAGCTGAAAAATGTCAATAATATAATTAATATATAATATAATATAATATAATATATATAATATAATATAAATCCTGCATGCTTATAAGGGTCATACCAAAAAAGGAGCACTGATTCAATTATTATACTATAGTAATAAATAAATAATACTACAATATTATAGCAGATACAAGTAATATATAATATAGAAAGGAAAAAATTTTAATCCTGCAAGTCATACAAAAAATGGGCACAAATCAAATAAATTATATTATATTATAAATAATATTTATAATATAGAAAGGGCAATTTTTAAATCCTGCATGCTTTTAGAGTCAAAACACAAAAGACACTGATAAAACTAAAGTTGAAATAAAGTTGATTACATTTACAATATAATATAATACAATATAATACTATTGAGAGAGGGAAAATCTGGGTACTGATAAAATTTCAATATGAATGAATGAATGGATGAATATAGCATGTCTAATGTGAAAAACATCTGCAAGCTAAACACCTCCGCCAGATGAAAATGTAGCACAAATTTATTTTCTACAAGATGTAACAAAAAGTTACATTTTATAATGAGTAACGCAATGCTGTAACCCATTAACCCAAAACTGACTGCAAACAAATGTGAAAAAAGTATGTCAAGAAACTGTATTAAAAACATCTTCCCACAGAGACGTCATGCGAGAGTTTGCATCATTCATGTTACAACCCGAACATGGTTGTTTGAGAAGTTAAACACAGGGTCCCTGTGGGCTACATAACGCAGTGAAAGAATGCTCTAGACTTGTTTCTGTCATCTTTAATACAGCTTTGAACATGACTGAGGTAGGAGGCGCACTACTTGGACATTTCGGGCTTTGATTTCCGCTTCATTAGCATAGATTAAGAGAGAGAGGGAGTTATCCTGGGCTGGAGGTTCAGCCTCCGCTAACAATCTGCATTGGCCTCTATATATATATATATATATATATATATATATATAATGTGGACACTGATCAAATCAATATGGTAGAAAAACAATATATTAAAATAATAAATTAAATTTTGAACAATTTATAATATAATACAGTGCAATACAACACGAATTACTAACATTATATTATTATTATTATTATTATTACATAAAACACGTAATAATATAATACAATACACAAATATAAAACATAGCAAAAACTAGACACTGATAAAATTATATTATGGCACAAAGAAATAACTTCATTAAATAAAAATGAGTGTAAATGAAATTAAAACTTAACTTAACCATCTGAAGGTCTGGTTCAAAGATGAGAGGGAGCATTACAGAAACTCATTAGCGATGCACTTTGCAAGGTCTCGTCTGTCCCCACGTTCTGCCTGCTGGCCAATTTAATAACTAGCCACTCTCACCTCGTCTGATCCACGCCGCTTTCTGAATTCCAGGCAAGTCCCTCTTACAGTCCTTCCAATTTAGTCTGTTAACCGCCAAGGTGCTCCGTCCATTTTCACCCATCTGGAAGCACTGATCTCGTAGTTCTATCAACTCGCAAAGGTCGTTGAGCGTCTCTCAATTATATATTTTTCTTGACAAAAGAAATGTTGAGCTGCACTATATCTGAAATTGCTGGACTGAAAAGATTCTGAAATGTTTGTTATTTCAAAGCTTCAGCCTTCATTTTTAAAGTCAAGTGTGTAATTTGTTTGTTGTTGTTTTTGGCCAAGGAGGTCTATCTTACCTGGAGGACGCATCCGTTTAGCTGTCTGGCAGGCATTCAGCTGGCACCAGGAAGGATGTATGCAATTTGAAATCTGCCATCTTTACTCATGGCCACTCAGTTCTGGGCAGGGAAGTTGTTGCGCCAATCACTTGAGCTGTAAATGCCATGTGACTAATCATTCAGAAGCCGCAGGAAAATGTCTGATGGCACCACAAGAACATGCACATGAAAGACAGCACACAAAGATTAAATTCAATCCACTTAATTCTTTCAGGAACTTAACGTAACGTAAGCAACTTATATGTTGCATGCAAAAAGTTTATCAGAATACACAACTACTTTTGAATAGTCGTCAATGTGAAAAGTGCATTTTTCTTGACAGAGATGGTGTAAGGTATGGCATCTACAGTAGGTGGTTAACTTACAGTCACCCATTGGTTCAACGAGGGCTGAGCATCCAACCAATGGTAGATGGGGAGAGTGTTCAGGAAACCTGTTTAAGAACAGACTTTTTTTTTTTTGCAACTGTAATGCCATTGCATAAAGATTAGATTGCAGCATAAAAATAACAGCACACCATAATCATAATCACCACAACAAGTGTTCAACACGATCTTCTCAAAGCTGGTGTGATGTTCCCCCCGAGAGGAGTCCGCTGGCCCTGGTCATCTAAACACCGGCGTTCAAGCTGATGTGCTGCCCTAGAGCAAAAAAGCAACACAGAGAAATGGAAGACTTGTGTGTTAATTCAGCAATAAATCACAGGCCGGCACACTGAGGGCTCGGCTGAGGGGAACGCACTGATTGAACACTCATTGACTTTGCTGCAGTCTCACCACGAATATTTTACAGTTTGTGAGAGAAGAGGTTATGTATTTACAAAACATTGGACTAGAGAGTTATGATCAGCTGTATATATTTGATAGGGAAAATGGGTAGTAGGGAGCTGACAAAAACATTTCAGATTTCACTTGAGGCAAATGTTATCCTGGAAGACATAAACCCAGACAAGAAGGTAAGACACTGTAAAAATAAAAAAAACTGGAGGTGAGTGAGCAAAAATACAGCTTCCCTTGAACCAGAATACTAAGGATGTGTTCCACAACCTAGTGTCCACGTAGGAAGAATTTTAAGGTATCATAGACGCATTTCTGATTCAAGGATTGTTCCAAAAATATATATACTTTATATGAAATGATACAGCAGCACCGCATGTATCCATAACCAAATAATCCCATGCATTGCAAAAAATAAATAAATAAATAACTACAATAATAATGATATTATAGAGATTATTAACTAACAAGAACATTACTATCATTATTATTATTATTATTATTATATAAAACACGTAATATAATATAATACACAAATATAAAACTAAAAAATAAAATTTTATAAATAAAATTATTTAGAAAAAATATATAAATATAATATAAATCAATGTATAATTTTAAGAGTCATAGTGAAAGCTAGACACTGATAAAATTATATTATGGCACAAAAAATAATTGCATTAAAATAAAAATAAGCGTAAATGAAATTGTATCGTATTGTATTGTATTGTTATATTGGGGGGGAAATAATCCACTGCTTTCTTGCTTTTTGTAGTAAAAAAAACAAACAAAAAAAAACATGGGCATTGACAAAATTATATTCTGGTCAAAAAAATTAACACACACACATATATACATATACACACATTTGTGAACAATATTTGAAAGAAATAGGCCTTTTGTGTACATAGAAAAAGTCTTAGATCTTTGAGTTCAGCTCATGATAAATTGGGGGCAAAAACAAAAGTGTTGCGTTTATAATTTTGTTCAGTGTATAATATTTGTGTTTAACATAAGAGACAAAGGAGCAGAATTCCAAAAGTCCAAGTTGACCCTACCGCTCCAAATCATTCACTTATGATATTTCATATCATTTAGGGTGCTGCCTTACAAGCCCGCTGCCTATGTAGTCAGCAGACAATAAGGCAGCTCTAGGTTTTGAAACAGAGCCAAAAGAAAGTCTCAGTTCCCATAGGATACTTGCTAGTGCATTTTTAGTAGAGGCGTCCCCGTTTATAGTGATAATATTTCAGAGACGCAAGACGCAAGTGCTCTTACACTTGCCAAGGTGGTAAAGAGAATAACAGACTGGCAGAACAAACAAGGGAAATCATCTCTCTGCACGTTTCCCACAACATCTTTGCTCTGCACTTAATTGTATTAGTCTTCGCTAGATTTTGAGGGGAGGTATTACATATTCTCCACAGATTTTACTGCTAGGTATTTACTGAGCAAGCTCAGGTTAAGTGCTTTGCTCAAGGGCACAACAGCAGTGTAATCCATACAATATTACTATCAAAGCCCTAACCAGTTTTTTTTCTCTCAACAGGAGGCTCGGATTCTCATGAATTTGATTAGCTCATTTGGCCAGTTGGCCTGCATGCTTGCCTTTGCTTGACATTGCAGACTGAAAGAATGGAATAGCAACAAGATTTTTACATCTTAGGAAGAAAATCGCAATGCTGAGATACTGTGGGAGGTTGCTCGGGGAATACTTGCCCACTGAACTCAAAAGATTCATGTCTATTCTGGCCTGATTTGCTCCCTCCTTTAATGAAAGTCCTATGCCTTCTGAAAAAGTTGCTAAATAAAAGCAAAAATGAAGACAAAGTGAAGACAATCAACTAACCACCATGTTTTAATAATAATCATCATTTTTATTATTATTTTTTTTAAGAAAAACTTTCTAATGTGCAACAGAAATAAATTTGTGATCATTTATACAAGTTAGACTTTTATTTATTATTTATTTTTATGCATGTATGTATTTTTATTATATTTATTAACTTTTATTTTGGTAAGTTGTCAAAGATCCTTGAATTTCTATGTTTATATATATAGACAGCTTTGCCACCACAGGAACAAATTACATTTTGAAATATTTTAAAATAGTAAACAGTAATAATATTTCAAGGTATTACTGTTTTTACTGTATTATTGATCAAATAAATGCAGCTTAGAGATTTCCTTCAAAAAATTCTTACCGACCCCAAAACTATATTATATTTTTAAAAGAAATCATTGAAATAAGTAGCAGATAAACACTCTAATTTGCTTCCAAAAATTGAAGCACAACTCAATATTGACTAAAAGCTTGGCCCAATCCCTCCTGTACAATACAATATCCTGCACCGCTGTTAATCATTCAGCCAAGACAGGTGTCTGGGTTTTGGGTCTAATTAGCGACCTAAAACAAGAGTCTGACTTATATGCAGTCATTGTAAGTCATCTTTAACAGACAAAGACCAATCTAGCTTGTTAAATTCAGGTCCAAGGGCTCACAAGGGCTGTTTTGTGTATGAATGCGAGTGGATGCTCAAACATTTGATTTGCTCGAACAACATAGCACGTTTGAAAAATTAAAGCATATTGGGTTCAAAACAGACAATAAATATGAGCTATACTGGAAAAGAGCAGACATTTGCTGTAGCTTGCCTATATGTTAGAAAGATACATGACTTGATGGGCCACAGTAATTAAGGAGGAAAAACTCTTGCAGCAAAAACTGGTGCCAGAAACACATTTTAAGACCGGACTAATCCCTTAAGCCTTTCTTTGCCATGCTACAGTTGATTTTAGACTCATTTATAATGATCTGTTCAAATCCATTTTTCCTCGTTAAAATCAAATGTTCTAGAGTCAAGTGCTTCGCGCCCTCAGGGCATTAAATGTTGCACTGTAAATGTTATGGAAATTGAACGGTCAAGGCTAGTACCTTAAGAAAAGAAGCATAGGTTTGGTTTTCACTGGCCATCCATTCACATGGCTATCGGCTTTTATAATTCATCAAAAGACCAGAGTGCTCAACTGTGGAGGCAGTATTTGACGCAGAATAACTGAATCATTCTATCCGTTTTTTTTGCGTTGGCTTGAAGAACGAGCGGTTTGTTTGCCAATTCAGCCACCAAAGAACATTAACAACAAATCTGACCCTCATAAAAGCTGGCATCGCTCCTCTACGGCGACATCCCACCGGGATCAAGCGACAGTTGTGACAGCTGTACTGCCGAAACCCACCAGGTCCATTTAACCCAGTGTGAATGCAGGTTAAATGGCTTCCATTGTGCTGTAATTTCCAAATAGTTGTTCGTTATATAATTAGCGCCAATTAGTCAGTAATTACGGCGACTCCATGCTCATCGTCGGTTCTAGTAGAGACCCATGTGAACTAAAAACCGCACACAGAGAGCTGGATCATACCGCTATTGACAAATCTCTATTGCAGCCACAGTCATGCTTTAATATGGCACACAATAAAAGCCAGAGCTATAACGCTCCACACAGATTGACAGCGGGGCTGCGATTGCTTGGAATCCTCAAAAAAACCAAGCACAAAAAGCCACAATGCAGCGGGATGATTCTGTCATCAACTCGACTGACTGGTCATAGGTTGTTGAGGCCAACTTTCAATCTTCAGACAAAAAGGTGCTTTCTGACATTTCATTTTCCACTAACTCTCGGCTCTTTTCATTTTCTGTCACTCGCCTATTTTTTGCTCAAGCCTCTCCAGAAAGCTAATTTTGAAGTTTCATTTAAAGCAGGGGTGTTAAACTCAGTTCCTGGAGTGCCACAGCCCTGCAGAGTTTAGATCCAACCCTAATTAAACACACCTGATCCATCTAATCAAGTCCTTCAGGCGTATTTGAAAACTGCATGTGTGTTGGAGCAAGGTTGGAACTAAACTCTGCAGGGCTGCGGCCCTCCAGGAACAAGGAGGAGTTTGACACCCCATGATTTAAAGTTACCAAAGTTCGCAGACGTTGAAAGAGCGGATGCCTTCCGTTTAAAGATGGACTTGACATAAATCGAAACCGCAAACTGTAAGATAACAGTACACTAGGTTTCTAAATTTATTTCTATCTGTTGGCCTTGACTTTAAACAACAGAGCGAGAGATGGACGAGCTCAGAATGCTCTCTTGTTTATAAATAGCTGAAGTGTTTGAAGCGTTACAGATGAAATGGCTCTTTGAGGCGAGCGGATGGATCGGACCATCCACGGTAGAGTAGCACAAAATAGGACGATCAGCGATGCTGTTAAAAGCACCATTGCGCACAACCTTCTCAAAGTCCATGACAGGACAGTTAACCTTTTATTAAGGATAATTATGACCCCAATTTCCTTTAAGACAGTATAGAATGTGATGACTATCCATGGAGACCGCCAGCACCACTGCTAATAAGACTCTGGAGATAAACGCTCAAATATTTGATCTCGCTAGGGCACAAGATCAAGGTTACGCTTTCTCTTCGTCCATTCGTCACTGAAGAGCATTTTCTTTACAGTATATCACTACACTTAAAGGTGAAGTGTGCCATGTTTTCAATGTTAAGATGCTTTCTTCTAGTATAATGGAGATAGGCTCTTGACTAGTGGGCTACCAGTTTTTCCCACCAATTGTCCAAGTATTTGGGAAACCTAGTAAACTTAAAAACAATAGCTGCATTAGAGTGGCCTTCACAGGCCGTGCGTAGGGATGAAGTGTACATCAATAAATCATTCCACAGGAAATGGACAGGGAAATTTACCCATCAGCCATTACACTTAACAACATAAGACACATAACAGACACATTAACTAATTCACATCTACTTTTATATTAAAGACCACAATAGTTATGCATTACCAAATTGGTTTTCAATGGTGAGTTACATAATTACAAAATGTTGTTTATGCATTTCAATAATTATATTTTTTAAATGTGTACATAACACTAATACATTAATAACCGTCAATATAAGTATATTAATAATTAAAAGCAATTACATTTATAATAATAAAAATAATAAAAACAAAACAACTATTTTCACAGTAAACAATTTGTATTACCAAATGTATGGGTTTCAAGTATGATTAATTATATAATTACAAAACGTAATTAACAATTACATAACTTACATTAATTTACAAATTACATTGTCATCATACCCAATACCCCTATTCTATGTGCCTCATACAGTCTCTGTTTGATAATGTTGCAGATGTTTAAAATAAGCAATACTCTTCCTGCTGATTGTTTAGGGAGCTGAGAGCACTATGTAGGGACCCTTGAATCAGAATGCAACTACACTATTAGGTTGAGTCATCAGCAGAAGGTCATCCAACGAACCGACTGATTGGCTCCGTCACCTGTTGAAATGCATCTGCAGGCATGTGTCTTAGGAGGAATGGACTTCGTTCTGTGTTCACCTGAACTTGCAGTCGAACTGACAGCAGCCTCAATCAATCCAGAAGCAGCTATCAGCTCTCATCACTGCGTCCTCCAGCCCTCTCAACAGACAGATAAGTGTGTCACACACTACGGCCCATCCGCCCTGCAATAATTACAGTCTGACCTCCCTGAATTTCTCCATATCAGTCCATATACAGGTGCATCAACCACAAATAGCTTCCATTGTTCTCCTACGCATGCAGGAGTTAGGAATTCTTGATTGCTTTTCAGAAGCGTTAAACAGTAGACCCAACCTTATACTTTTCTACACAATTAAAAGTGCAATCTGTACATTTTCACATATGTGACCCTGGACCACAAAACCAGTCATAAGGGTCAATTTATCGAAATTGAGATTTATGCATCATCTGAAAGCTGAATAAATAAGCTTTCCATTGATGTGTGGTCTGTTAGGATAGGAGAATATTTGGCCGAGATCCAACTATTTAAAAATCTGGAATCTGAGGGTGCAAAAAAAATCTAAATATTGAGAAAATCGTCTTTAAAGTTGTCCAAATGAAGTTCTTAGCAATGCATATTACTTATTAAAAATTAAGTTTTAATATATTTACATCTGAATGTATGTAACCCTGGAGCACAAAAGCAGTCTTAAGTCGCTGGGGTATATTTGTAGCAATAGCCAAAAATACATTGTATGGGTCAAAATTATTGATTTTTCTTTTATGCCAAAAATCATTAGGATATTAAGTAAAGATCATGTTCCATGAAGATATTTTGTAAATTTCCTACTGTAAATATATTAAAACTTAATTTTTGATTAGTAATATGCATTGCTAAGAACTTCATTTGGACAACTTTAAAGACGATTTTCTCAATATTTAGATTTTTTTTGCACCCTAAGATTCCAGATTTTTAAATAGTTGGATCTCGGCCAAATATTGTCCTATCCTAATAAACCATACATCAATGGAAAGCTTGTTTATTCGGCTTTCAGATGCTGAATAAATCTCATTTCGAAAAATTGACCCTTATGACTGGTTTTGTGGTCTAGGGTCACATATGAAAAAATCTTTAAAGAAAGAATAGTCATTTTAAAAATGGTCATATTAATCCCAAATAATATACAAGAACTCCAACCACATCGGCCAGTATGACAAAAATACTGAGTGCACATTCAAATTAAGATCAAATTAAAAATGGAATTAAAATGGAAAAGATTTACCAGAATTCAGGTTGTCCTCTCACGTCACCACTAAACAAAGCATGACACAAACTCAGAATAGAGTTCTGATAAATTCACTCTAATTTAAAAATGTAGTTGTACTTTCATACTTTAAATAAGGATGCAAATTAATAAATAACATGCATATCGCACGCCCATGTGTTAAAGATGCAAATAAATAATATGCATATCGTTTAATACTTTCAAAATGGTTGCAAACACATTTAAAAAATAAACTTCAGACTTCCATGCTTGCATATCAGTTTGGAAAAAAAATCTCAAGTAGACTTCGGTTTTCCACTTTTTATAAACTGAATGCTTACAACACAATTAAGTTGTGACAAAATGTTCAAGAATTGTGTTGTATTTTAAACTAAACTGAATAAAAAGCAATAATGATGATGATGATAATTTATATTTTTTATATTTTTATATTTTAAGTGAAATCGGAATCAGAACCAGAATCATTACATTCATTCCGATCCCCAATGCAAACGGACTGTCATTGGAATTGCAGCTGTGATTTTGTGTCTTGGGGGCATGTGAAATGCGTACTTCCAGCAAGGTAATTAAGAGGCGGGTGCTGAGCTCCCCTGGGCTGCAAGCATTAGTGAGGTATCAGCCGGACTACTGTAATTTACCTGTGTGCAGCCACTGTGACAGAACTCCCGTCCAGAAGGAAAGCTGTTGCTTCAGTGTGAGCATCTGTCTGCCTAATGGTCTATCTGCACAATAAGGATTAACTACATTAGTTAACACAAACTGAAGCATTTATTAAAGCATTTATATTTATTTCAATATAACGTTCATTACAAATAAATTAAGAATTAAAAATGAAAGTTAATACAATTTTATATTATTTAATTGACCTAAAATTAACGAACACTGAACAAGTTGTATTTTTATTAACTAATGTTAAAGGTGCTGTATGTACGTTTTTGACTCTACTAAAGCATAAAAATACCATAATATGTTTGCAGATATTTAAGAAACATGCTAAGTTAACATACTTGTTTATCTGAAAAACAATGCTACAGTCAGTTATTCTCCTTTGAAAATGTGCGTTCCGGGCCGGAATGTCGGTCTTTGTTTTGGTTTGTGAAACCCGCCCACTGACAGTTTACCCAATTGTATTTCGGCACCCCGGGTTGCCAGTTGGCGGAAAACACAGCATTTCATTCATCGTCAAGTGCGCTCATTCCTGTTGGTGTCGTCAATCTGGCAACCTGCGTGTGCATCAAGTATGAGGAGGAGGGGCCGGGTGAAAAAAACCCTCTCCAATATTTTGAATTTGGACTGCAATACCTAGTTCAACCACTCGGTGTCAATCCTACATACAGCACCTTTAACAAAGATGTGTTGTTTATTACGGAAGCTTGTTTCTGCATGGGACTGAGGTAACTGCAAATTTTTATCTCACAATTCTTACTTAAAAAGTCAGAATTGTCATAAAAAGTCACAATTACCTTTTTATTTTTCATTTGGTGGTGTAAAAAAACAGAATTGTGAGATGTAAGCTCAGAACTGCAAGAAAAAGTCAGAATTTTGAGTTTATGTCTCACAATTCAGACCTTTCTTTGCTCAGAACTGCTAGCTGTAAGTTCAGAATTGTGAGATGCGAAATCGCTATTATTTTTTAATTTTTTTTATTTTATAATCTCGTGGTGGAAACTGGCTTTCATAATTCATTGTATTAACTAATGTTAATTAATGGGACCTTAAGTAAAGTGCCGCCACCATTAATGTTTATACTATTCACACTATTTATAATAAAATCTGCCATCATTTACTCACCCACAAATTGTTACAAACTTGTATGAATTTCTTTCTTCTGCTGAACACAAAATACATTTTGATAAGCAAACAGTTGCTGGCCCCATTGACTTCCATAGTATGGAAAAAATATAATGGAAGTCAAAGAGAACCGGAAACTGTTTGGTTACCCACATTCTTCAAAACATCATCTCTTGTATTCAGCAGCAGAAAGAAATTTATACAGGTTTGGAACAAGTTCAGAATGAGTAAATGGTGACAATTTTCATGTTTGGGTGAACTATTGTTTGAGTTTTATTATAACTCACGTTTTCAGGCCAGCAAATTTGCAGGTATAGCTAATCATTATTTAATTTAACTGAGATACGCTAAAACTAGCTCATTCAAAGACACCATTTCAGGTTTATTTCAGGTTCAGACATGACCAGAAGTGATCCAAGCGGGTGAGTTGTTTACATATAATTAGTCTGTCCATTTTTACAAATTTGACCTGATCTGCAGACCATTTAGGAACACAGAAGCAGACATTATCGCAATTGCGGTGTAATCAGCCAATCACAGTGATAAAGAGAACATTATCGTATTGATGGAAATGAACCAATCACAGAGGCGTGAAGGTCCACAACAAGCTCAAGGGAGGCGAGAGAGACACTATGCATGCTATTGCATGACCTCATATTTATTGTTTTCTAATCTAAACTCTTTCTCACTGCCTTCTCGGGGGGGAAAAAAACATCTTATATCTGCTAGCAGCCTTATATACGAGCGACATTACAACGTTCAGCACTGTTGTGTGTTCCGCACGGCAGGATGGATGCGAAAATAACAGGTATAATCAAATGATCTACACCGTGGCTTAAAGTAAATCAGCGGGCTAATAATTTACTAAAGGAGCTTCAAGATCAATAATAACATCACAGATTAAAGCCAGGCTGCATATTAATTTTGGAAACAAGGGAGCCAGACGGTAATTTCAGTGGGTGAAATGAATCACAATATAGTTCAATCAATTTTACGCAGAAGCTACAGGATTCAGCTCTGCGCTCCCAGGTGGCGACGGGGGCGGGATGGGGGCGAGTGGCAGAATGCCAATTCAATCCCCAGATAGTGGACAGCGCTTTTGTACCCTTGGGCAGGGCATTCAGCACGAGATTGCCAAGAGGGTGCTAAAGCACAAAGAACCCAATAACCTTCCTTTTCTTACTTCCTCTGGTATTTACTGGGAAAAACAGACAGAGGAACCTGTCTGGACCACAGCGCCAGCATGGAAGAAAGAAGGATTTGTTTGAGTCCTAACACACTGTACAAGCAAAAGTAATAGAGATGCATGTCATAGCAAAAGTACTGCAGTCATACCATGGTACAACGATGCTATCAGATAGTAACACTGTGGTACTTTGATATATACCACAGTTTTTGCATGGTACTCCAAAGTAGCTCCAAGAATACCATGGTACTTTTTTGTTAAGTGATGTAAATGCATGGTGCTTCCAGTCAGTGATATTAAAATACCATGGTATTACGATTACTGCACCATGGTACTGTCACGGTACTTTTTGTAAGGGTATACCATGGTATTCATCTTTTAAAACAAAATATGGTATTAAATTGTAATACTATGGTACCTTGAAATATACCATGTGACTGAAATGCATATACTCTGCTACTAGCATGTACTTAAGACACTTCTAAAAACACCATAGTACCCCAGCTAACCCAGAAACGGTCACAATAAGTTATGAAAGAACAATTTCTGAAAATTCTCAGAACGTTCAAAACAAAGCATTTTTTTCTTGGTTATGTGAATGTTAGAAAATATATTAAGGGGATGTTCAATTATCATTTTGCAAACATTATGGGAACGTTATACTTCGGAATGTTCTCTGAGCCATCTGAAACAAGTAGTAAGTATTAACACACACACACAAAAAAACACAATTAGACTAGCGTCCTACTAAATGTTCCAGAAAAATATTCCATGAATGTTGTATAAATAACATTTTTGTTGCAACATTTTGGTAAATGTCATTAAAGACCAAACAACTTTGGTTGGAAGAACATTTGAACAACTTTTGAGAGAATGTTGCCAGAATGTTTGTCAAAGTTCTGAGAATGTTTCCTGTTAGCTGGAACAAATTGAAATATTCTGAAAGTGGTACTTGATTGTCAAGTAAATACCATGGTGCTGAAATTCATCTCTCAGAGTGCTATGACATACTGTGGTTGTACCATGGTAATATTGTGGTTGTTTAAAACATGCCATGTATAAATTGTGGTATTTACATGTACTTCTAAAAAATACTGTGGCACTAATATGGTACTGTAAATGTAAATTGTACCATGGTACAGTGATGATATCAGAATAAAATACTATGGTACTTTGATATATTCCAGGGTGTTGTTATTTGCAGGGTACTCCAAGGTAGTTCCAAAAATGCCATGGTAATTTTTATTAGGTGATTTTATTAAGCGAGTCACATGCCATGGAATTTACATGACTCTTAACCTGTTAAAGTGGTGCTACCATGCTACTGAAATTCACATAACATGGTTTTTACTGTACATGCGAAAGTACCAGAGTAACTTAACTGCACCATATACCATGGTATTTAAGATAGAAATATAGAAAACCTTATAAAGATACCATAGTATGGTAAATGTCCAAAAACTTTGTAGTTATTTTTTTTTAAGTGGTAACTTGATTACTGTTAACACAATGCTACATGATTTCAGTACCATGGTATTTCGCTTACAAAAAAAAAAGAATCTCAGTAGAGTGATTGTTTTGAAATATATATAGATACACTGAAATTCATGTACCATGGTATTTAGATGGTACTTCTTCTAAGTGTTCCATCTGAAACCATTAATACCACTGTCATTTTTTTGTACTTAAAAGAATACCATGGTACAGATGCTGACCATTGCCGCACTAGTATAGATGTGAGTGAGAGTTTCATCATTCTGCTCAAATCTAACAGAATAACAGCAGGCCTCTCTGCTGAGCCGTGAGTGAGCAGAGGCCGTGACCGCCGGCTCATTCTCAAATATGTGGCGACACAATCATATTACTCATCTCCATGGAGACCCTCGCAGGTCCCTTTACCACACGGCGAGGTGCAGCACGGTGGGCCGCCCCACAGGCAGGACTGGGGCGAATTCATTCAGTCGACCAGCCTTGAACTCTACAATTACTGCTGGTGCACAAGCAGATGTTTCTGCTGAGATTGAACACAGTATGAGTGACAAAATGCAGGGCTCGCCAGTCATGGAAACCCCACGCTCGCAAACAGCCTCCTTTACACAACACTTAAGACTAAAGCAGTGTTATCGGATTGACAACCGGATATATAGAAGTCTGAAAACGTAACGTGCACTGTACACTACAGATAGGAAGATAGGAATGGATCTTTCTCCCGCTTTCTTAAAATAAAATAGGCCTACAAGCCTTTTTATTTTTATGTACTTTATGTAACATTTATTCATGATAAACTTCATTCGAATGCTGTCTACATCACACGCAATAAAGTCCGGTAGCCTAAGCCTATGGTTAATATAATAATTTAATAATGTAATAATTTCTATAATAATTAATATAATAATTTCTTAATTCAGAATAAAATATTAATAAATCCATCTCTGAAAATCGCTGGTTGCTATGGTCATGCAGGTTCGTGGCCACCACATAAGACAGAATGATCTCGTGACCATGACATATTACCATGTTCCCACAAGTTAATATGTAGTGGCCTTGACAAAACTACGTGAACCGAACATGTCCCCTCCCGGACACCGTAGTAATTGGCCAAAATGCTAAATAGCAATTGCTACTAGAAGATATCTAATTCCTGATATCAAGAATTAACATTTGTAACTAGTAAAAATTGAATTTTTGATATCAAGAATTTATATCCTGAGAATGAATAAAAGTCAAAACGGCTTGCCATATCGTTCGACTTTTCGGAGATCATCTACTCTTCCCTGTGGATGATCTCTGATCTACTTTCTGTGCGATCTGAATTTCTGTGTTTTGAATTTTAGAATATTGAATTTGATGTTCTGAATTTCTTCTTCATCTTGAAAACTTGAAGCAGTATTTTTAAAAACTGGATATTTGCAGTCTAAGAATTCAGAACAAAAAAAAAAACGGCTGTTTGAAAATACATGTCTATAAAAATCTGCCATAAAAAATGTAATTGTGTTAAATTTCAAATGTTCAATATTCAAGTGAAAAAAATCTAATTCAAAACTATGTTAAATGCCACATAATATACAGTTTTGTTAAATGACACTTGTCAATAATTCAAATTTACACAATTCAAATAGTTTTGTCATATGTTAAGCTCCATACTTTCTCACCATTACCACCCGCTCATGTGATTTTTGTGCACTCCCACCAACATTCTGGGCCACTGCCTTAGCTGTGTTTATGATCGATGTGCATAAAAGTGACTGTAAAATATGTGTTTTAGGTAGGCTACAGAAATGACATATTTTGAGTTTTGATATTTGGGATATGGTCATTGCGCTACTTTGAGCTGTTTTTGACTGGCCATTGGGCCAGTTTTGTCATGCTGATTACATGTAATCTGGATTACGTAATCAGATTCCAAAAATTAAGTACTTGTAATTAGAGTAAATTACATTTTAAAATACTCGTATGAGACTACAGTTACTTTTTTACTGATTACGCGATTACATATTCACGCAATAGCAATAAATTATTCATAATTTATTGATTCCCCCTAATTTCTCTTTTTCATCTTTTATAAATTTTCCTTTCTAAAATAGCCTTTTGTGGACATTCACACAGAGATCAGTCATTAGTCAGGTGGCAGCATTTGACCACTGGATTTACAAAAATCATTTCAGATTTAAGAAGTGTTTCAACATTGCATCAACTACTTATGAACACATTCATTTTTAATGCAATTATCATTCAGCAGGTTATTTAACCATATTACCATGTCTTTGGAAGGCTTTTGTCTTTCCAAACACATTAAAATGCACAAATTCACGTTATTTCTTATTCACATGTAAATGCAGGCATTCCCAAACTTTTTGTCATCTGAACCTCTTTTACCTAATATATTTACTTGAAGTAGCCCTGAGATTTTAAAAGAAACATTTTAATCTCTGACGTTGACGTTTTAATGCACTTCATATTGTTAATTACAACGAATGGAATATATTTTCTTACTCTTTGTATTTTTATATCAGTATATGGTACAATATTATCTTATTTAAATCAATGTGATAAATGAGTTTGGTCAAAAGTAATCAAAAAGTAGTCTGATTATATTACCTGACTAAAATTTTTGTCATGTAATTTGGAATCAGGGATTACAATCTGTAAGTAATCCACCCAGCTCTGTATATAATATAGTAGTAAAGGTAAAACCGCCAGCTCCCGGAAGATTTACCTTGGGTCCCGCAGGGCCCCAATCCCAATGCAGCCTTCTACTGCACGTCATTGTCTGGCAACACAGACAAACGTGTCTGTCCATGACGTTAGTCTAGCGCAAGTTATGCAAAAACTGCCGTTATAATTTCTGAAGCTGCGAAATTAAACTAATTTACATCATATCCGACTAATCCAAACGCCTCTGACAGGAGCGTTTTCAGCGCTGACTAATCTGAATGCCTCTGATTGGCCATTGCATTCATAAGCTCAACAGAAACGTGTGCGATTGGTTATAATGCTCAACACTGCAAAAAAATAACACGTAAAAGCAATCTGATGCAACGTGCGCCGATCTAAATGTAATTCCACGAATTGACACTTTTCATTCATTTTCACTTTTCATTTTAATCGCATCAGCCGTAATCGATGTAATTTAATCGTGCAGGTATAAATGCCCAACACTGAAAAAAAAAAAAAAAGCAGATAATTATCTGACGCGCAGATCTAAATGTAATTCCGCAAATTGACACTTTTCATTCATTTTCACATTAATCGTGACAGCAGATTAAAAATTATTTAATTGTGCAGGGACAGTTTTTGCCCCCTTATCTTGAATTTGTAGGCGTTTTTGTATATTTTGGTGGCATTTTCACAACAAGCCATGTAAATTTTCGACCCTGTACTACCATGGTATCATTGCAATGTCAATACAATGGTGTATGGCTATTTCATCAACCATCACTGTACCATGGCACTGTCATAGTTTTTGTAATCCACAGTTTGTCAAAAGCCTGTCTAAGCAGGACTAGAGCAGCTCAGCGGGCTCTCAGCACTGTTAGCAAAATGTCAGTAAAAACACTCAATAACATTTAGATTTATTTTTATTTTTTTCTAAATCAAGGGAGGGGGAAATCCCACAATCCCCTCGCAATCAGCACTAACAACTAGGGCTGGGTAAAAAAAATATCGGTATCTCGATTTTAATCGATTTGTGACGCTGTGTTTCGTTGTGAAAGCGAAACTACTTTGTTTGACCTTCCAAAAATGGATACGACTAGAAATCAGTGGCTAACTTGTATTTACAACACTGTAATAACTGGCCAATCACAGCATACCTCGCTTTTTCAGACCGATGAGCTTTGTAAAAATCGACACGTTTCAGAAAGGCGGGGCATAGAGAAGAAACAATAATGTACAGTATGTGGAAAATAATGTGTTTTTTTTACCTTAAACCGCATAAACACATTTCATTACACCAAATACACAAAATACTGCTCTTTTTAGCAGCATCATATGACCCCTTTAAAAAAAATACTTTTCAAAGTTAAAAGTAAACAGAACTATTTAATTCACAGGATTATCCAAAAATAGATTTAAAGTTATAAGTAATATACTTAATATTTCATAATTATATAATATTATACACAATATTGGGGCAAGTAAGATTTTTTAAACTAATTAATACTTTCAGCAAGAATGCATTAAATTGATCAAAAGTGACAGTAAAGACATTTACATTGTTACAAAAACTTTCTATTTCAAATAAATGCTGTTCTTTTGAACTTTCTTTTCAAGGAATTTTGTAAAAAAAAAAATGAAGCAGCACAGCAGTTTTCAACATTGACAATAATCAGAAATGTTTCGTGAGCAGCAAATCAGCATATTAGCATGGATCATGTGACACTGAAGACTGGAGTAATGATGCTGAAAATTCAGTTTTGCATCACATGAATAAATTACATTTTAAAATATATTCAAATAGTTCAAATTTAAATAATATTTCACAATATTATTGTTTTTATTACTGTATTTTTGATCAAATGAATGCAGCCTTGGTGAGCATTTAAAAGACTTCAAAAACATAATATCTTACCGACCCCAAACTTTTAACGATGGTGTGTGTGTGTGTGTTATATATATATATATATATATATATAGCATTAATGCAAAATAATATTACTTACACAATTATATATGATTTTTATACCACTCACACCCTAATGTGACTACTTATTTTTCTTTAGTTCTATTAACTGGAGTGAAAGTAGGGGGGAAAAAACTCTGCAGGAAGGGAACATTTTTCATTACAGTGTCAATGATAACTCTAAAGCTGCACTTCATATTCCTGACTAATCTGGACCATTTAGGCCTATGTAGGGCAGGATGGAGTCAGCAGTTTACTGGGACAAAGCAGACCAGCTCTCCTTTTTTCCACTGTTCATCTGTAATGCATACAGAGCGCTGAGTTTGTTGGCCTCTGAGTTAATATTTCTTCCCTTTTCCCTTCTCAAGTCTGAGTTAAGCCAGGTGCAGACTGGGCACTCCATTTTGCCATCTAAGACAAATTTCAGGAATCAGAAAAACATTTTCTTTTTCTTTTTCCACTGGCAGTCTTACTGTGACATGCTCACCGACAGCTGATTAATTGCCTTCACGATGAATCTCACCGTCCAAAAGTTCTGACAGCTTTGGTCAGAGGTGGACAAATTACACAACTCTACTTCTTGAGTGAAAGTACAGATACTGCTGGTCAAATATTACCCCAATTCAAGTGAAAGTTGTAAAGACTTAAGTAAAAGTACAGAAGTTCTTGCTTTTAAAAGTACTTAAGTGCCAAAAGTAAATGTCCTTTTTTATGTCAATGAAATGTTTTATTATTTTTTATGTAATCCTTGCAATATTTTATGCATCTGAAGAAACTTACAATGCATTACACCTAGTATCTTTGGAATGAAGAGCTTTTAGAATGTTATAACCCTAAAGAAACGAAACGCGTGAGTTGACCAAAAAATAAATAAATTCTTTAACATCCCTACCCACCCCCACAAAAGCAGCATGGTGATCTCACACAGCTCTGGCAGTGTGTGCACATCTACGCGAATCAAGTGTATAGTGAAATTGCTGTAAATACAGACTGATAAGAAAAAAAAAAATCAAACCTGCTTTAAAACTCAGCAACACAACTGTAGCTGTGTAACTTTACAACAGCAACACTAACAACAATTTAAAAAATGCTCTCTAATCGCTCTCATGGTACTTTGATGTCGTGCACAGAATGGTCTGCAGTGCTGCTTCAAGTCAAACACCTACTGTGCTTTGTTAGGAGATGCATAAATGTTCTTCTGTGGCTTTATAGGTCATTTCTTCGTTTACACAATTTTGCAAAATCAGACAATATTGTGTCTAATATATACCACAAAATTAACTTCTTATTATTGAATTGTTGTAAATAAATATCACATTTGCAACTGTTCAAAAAATGCTGGGAAATCACTTCATGAAATCCTACAAAAGTGATTACTTATAGGCTGTCTAAAAAAAAAAAAAGTCACGTTTAAGAAATGAAAAAAAAAAATCACCCACTGACTTTCAAAGCTGCTACATAGTAACGACTTTCTACTTCGAGGACCTTGATAGAAATGTAGTGGAGTGAAAAGTATGATATTTGTCTTTCAAATGTAGTGAAGTTAAAGTCATAAGTTTCTAGAAAAAAAATAATACTGTACAAGTAAAGTACAGATACTCAAAAAGTGTACTTAAGTATAGTAATCAATGTACTTCATTACTGTTCACCTCTGGTTTTGGCCAGCAGTCCTGCAGTATGACTTCTCTCATGATGACCATCTAATAAAGAACCAATAAGAAAACAGTGATTTATGACATGCATTCAACGTGAATAAAATAAATAAACTGAGAACATTTCATATGCATCAAATTAACCCTAAAATCTCTATTTAAAAAAACTTCATTTTAAATGTTTTTACTTATTTCTACTTTATAATTTAAATTAACAAGTTTAATGATAAAGTGATATAATAATGTTAATACTACTACTACTAATAATAATAATAATAATAATGTGGAAAAATTAAGTGAAAAAGATTTTTAAAATACAATGAATAAATTAATAAAATTAAAACAAATAAAACATAAAAATAAATAAATATATACATCACAAAAAATAAAAATAAAAATAAAAATAAAAATAGCAAGGCCTCAAGGGTTTCATTTAAATTTTGCTTGTCAAAGAGGATGTCAGAACATGAAATAATTGATATAATGTCAAATGGCTAGGCAACATTCTCAAATCATGACCAAATTTTACAATAGCCTATATATTGTTCAGGCAAAAAAAACAAAAAACTTTTAACTATGATTTCACTTAAGTCATATTGTCAAGCCAAGTGACCTTTATTTATATAGCGCTTTATATAATACAGATGGTTTCAAAGCAGCTTCACAGTGATAAAAAGGAAAATACTGGAATATACTACTATCTGACATGCACCAATCGACAATGAGGAAAAAGAAAGGACAAAAATCAGCTCTAAGTGTCATGGAATATGATCTTACGTGATTAAGTGTGTCATTGGCATTGCTTTTGGTCCCATTTTGGGTCGTCATATTGATAATTATTAACAATGCGCAATTATTTAGGCTTCTTTGGCCTTGATTGCTAGAACGGAGAGCCAAATATCCATGCGGGTGAGTAAATAAATTCGAAATGAAGTGGTGCAGTAATTGAAAGCGGTTTATCACAGCTCTCAGATTCCCTTGTCTGAGTGAGTTCTGTCGAGCTTTGATCCCCGCAATTAGCATTGAGATATGTCATCTTTAAAGTGCAGCCAGCGACGTGCCGCTGCTTTGTACTGCTCTCCCTCCAGACTCGAGTTCGGCTTCGCATTAGAGCCAAAGCTCTGCACAGACCTGATGAGTTCAGAGTTGGCTTTGGGAGCTCCACTGGTCTCCAAGGACTTTCTGCCATCTAGCTGCATTCACACCAGTGCTGGAAAAGCTACAAGCTATATTCATAATTAAAGAAAGAGAACATACAGTCAGGCATTATACCAAAATAAACCTTGGTGATGAGGTCTTGGATCACCTTCAAGGGGTTAATTTTGTGGTCATGGCAATCTGACTGTGCATTATCCTGCTTAATGCATGCAACAAGTACATAAATAGTCATGATATATTGATTCGCGTTACCACCACAGCTATGGAAATCAGTCAGCGGGAAACATATACACAAAGCATATTTCTCTTTATTTAAATAGTGTATTTTTTATATATACAGTGGGTACGGAAAGTATTCAGACCCCCTTAAATTTTTCACTCTTTGTTATATTGCAGCCATACTGTAAATACTGCAACAGACCAATCTGAATCAATTATTCTAATTAAATTTAAAGACAGGATCTTTAAAAAAAATATATAATAATATAAATATAAAATATAATTAAATTAAATTAAAAATTGAAAAATTAAGCATTAAATGTATTGCAATTTTCACATTTTTGAGCACATTTGATATCAAATTAACCCTAATCTTGCAACAATATTGAATAAATCAAGGAGTAAATAACATTTGAATTTACTGACTTTTTAATTTCAAATGGTTTTTAATGTTTGTCATTAAAATGTACTTGTAAATTTTTATTATATATAAATTAAAATATAAATAAATAAATAAACACTTTTTGTGTCACTAAAAGAGTATCTAAATTAATGTTACTGTATTAAAAATATATATTTTTTTTAATTAGATTCACCCAATTTCTTTTGCAATTTTCACAATTTTGGAATACATCCCATATGCATCAAACTAACCTTGCAAACTTGCAACAATGAAATAAAATTGACTGACTTTGTGTTTTGTTTTTACTTATTTACTGTATACTATTGCAAAATAAATGAACAAACTAACATGCATGCATAACATTTCTAAATATGTTTCAACCATTTTGAAACTGATTTTCTTATCAAGTACACAACATCATTTTGTAATAAGGCTGAGTAACTGTACAGCTTCCACACCCAATGACTTTAACAGTTTAAGGCTACCTGCCAACAGGTCATCTAAACACAAACTGCTAATTTTCTGTAAACTAATGAACTCCAGACATTGAGTAACTCCAGAAGATACTAAACATGATAAACATGAAAATATACAACAGAGTAAATAAAACTGGCAAACAGTGAAAACGTACAACCTCATTCATTATTCATGTTTCGGATTGATTATTGTTTCGGTTCCCTCGGCTGTAGAGCTGCATCTGCAATATAATGGGATATAAAACCAGCAAAACCGTAAAAGTTGCATCACTAACTTCACCCGCAGTAGTGAATCCCAAGCACAAATAATCAAGTCAACACTTCATAGAAACTCACCACTATAGTAACCCGTGTTGCATTACCAGGTATGACAGCACAGGAGCATGCAGCATTTCTGCCTCTATAGTGTTTTCAGCCATGCATTCACTCAAAACAAGGCAGATGCCTGATTTTCTGCTAGCCTGGTTGTGTGGATGTGGCATCTGTGAACAACAAACAGGCTGTGTTCAGAAAGTCATGAAAGGGGGTCATCTCACCTCACGACTAAAATCATCCCTACTGTGATCTGAGTGTAGAATATGTAAAATACATCTGATATCATTTCTAATGTTTTTTTAAAGGTGTAAACACTGAATCAAATATTCTATGTAAATGTATGCATTTTGAAAATTTAGTTGAATATCTAAAAAACAAATCAATCAAATAACAGTCAAAGAGATACATCTGAATAACATGGTGTAATTCTATTCACATCAGTGTTATTTCAGTATCAATGAGATACTATTATAGCTTTCATTAATATTTTCAATTAGTATTCATTTTTATTTTCGGTTTTCATTTTGATGTGTTTTTGTTTGTATTAAATATGCCTATAGTTTTATTAATTGATTTTTATGCCAGTTTTAGCTATTTTGTGCATCAAGTTAAACTAAAGGATATTGAGAAATATGTTTTTATGGTTTTAGTTACCCATTATAACGCTGACATATATCTATAGTTTTTAATTGAAGGAATGTCATAAAATATGAATTCATGTTGAATTATTCAACTCAGATTATGAAATAAGAATATAAATTACTTCCGATATGACTTTTGATTCATTTTTAAAAAGGTTAATCCAATATTAAGTGTATGCATTTTGACTATTTCAAAAACAAATCAAATAAAATTAAAGTCAATGACATGCATCTGAAATACACTACCTAATTCTATAAATTATACACAGGCCTATTTTTTAATTGAAGGGATGGTAGCAACGTATTATGAATTAACATTAAATGATTCCACTTCAGATATGAATTCTTACACATTTTTAACATTTAAAATACTGAATCTGAATTATACTATATAATTCTGTGAATTACACTTGTCTTTATTTTTAATTGAATTTTTTAATTGAGCCATCAAATGTGACTCAGCTTATAGGTTATGATATATGACATGAATAATGAAGATGTCTGACATGCAATTCATCGAAGTATAACTCCAGAAATAATAATTATTAAATTAAATAATAAAAACACCAGCAACAACATGCCACAGAAGGCCTTCTGCCCCAATTACTGCAGAATATGGCATATATGCTGTGCATAGTTTGCAGATTTTCTGTATGCCTGCAACACCCGCATGACCTGCTCCATGTGCAGTATGCAACAATACAGCATGTGATTCTATTTCCAGTGTGATAAATGAACCAGAGCAATATCAGACCATTTTAACAGCTTATTTGACCAGTTTGAATTTTTTACTTAACCATGCGTTTATTGAAGTTGTGGCAGTAGGTCCAATTAATTTCTTTTTAGAGTGTACTTTAAAAAATAGTAGGCAATATATAAAATGTGTAATCTATAAAAAGTACATTAGTTTTCCGAACACAACCCAAGTCAATTTAAGACAAATTGAGCCACTGTTCCACCACAAGTTTTTGAAGCTAACATGAAAATAATGCACATTAAAAAGTGAACGGTGACAGAAAGCAGGCTCCAAAATAATGATATATTACTCAATCAATAGTTTTTTTATTGCAACATTCCATCTAGTTGTTTAAGCCATCAGAAATCAGAGAACGAAATTATTCATGCCTCATTCCAAAGCCAAACACTGCGGCTTGCCAAGAATACTGATAAAGTGTTTACACGATGAGTCCAGCTGTTTCTGCTCTTTACTGAGTCATGTGAGACTTCCACCAGCCCAATTAAGAAAGCATGTCTAAGATTTCTTTATCTGCAAGTTGGTTAGATGAAAGAAAAATAACAGGTGGTGTTAAACTGTTGATGGCTGAGAAACAAATTACACAAAATCAACAAGTTCAATAGATGCCGTTCAGATTTAACATCACAGAGGCTCATTTCACTGTGAATTACGTCTGAAAATTCAGCGACTGTGATTTTGCCAAGTAGAGTTTTCTTTTGTTGATCCTGGAAAAACATAAGCATATTTTCTCAGAGGAGAAAAGAAAGAAGGTGCCTGGACCAAAAGTATGGAAGAGAAAAT
Source organism: Sinocyclocheilus rhinocerous (assembly GCF_001515625.1). NCBI lineage: Eukaryota > Metazoa > Chordata > Actinopteri > Cypriniformes > Cyprinidae > Sinocyclocheilus > Sinocyclocheilus rhinocerous. The sequence continues at coordinate 117,653 of NW_015661874.1, read as the reverse complement.
CAAAGAGTCAACAAAAACACGTGCACAGTTGCTTGGCAGAAAAGTTGGTCCAGGACCATCAAGGACGTCAAATCATATTGTTTGTAATATCTTGATATCTTCATGCCTTATAGTTGCATTGGTCACACTTTAGTTTGGGGACAAATTATCACCATTAACTACCTATTAACTACAACTTTTGCCTCAACAAACTCTTAATTTGCTGTTTAGTAATAGTTAGTAAGGTAGTTATGCTTAGGTATGGGGTATATAGGTATTAATTTGTTAATTAATGAGTTACTAATTAATGTGGTGATTAATTAGAATTATTTATTCCAGTTTTTTTTTTTTTTCAATCTTATTTTATTTATTTTTTCAATTTATAACAATTTGTGTCCTACTTGCAAGATAAAGCTTCCAAAAGTTTTTTTTTGCTGTTGTTGTTTTTGTACTGATGCCATATAAGAACCATTTTAGGTTCTTGAAAGATACTTTCAGTGACCAATTCTTAAAAGAACCATTTTTTATTTCATGTCTAGAACATTTGAATAATTTAAAGAGCCTTTTTCCACTATAAAGAAACTTTTGTGTAATGGAAAGTTTCTATGGATGTTAAAGGTTCTTCATGGAACCATCGATGCCAGTAAAGCACCTTGTCTGTAACATAGTTTGGTTAAAATTTCTCAATGGTAGTGTAAAAAACACCTTTTTTACTCTGTAAAAAACAGCTATTTTCAGAGCACGCAGTTTTGAAGCATTTAGGTTGTGTACACACTGCCAACACACATTTCAGTTTCAAACAACTTGTAAAAGTGCATGTAGCATTATATGACCCCTTTAAGGGATCTCAAATATGGTCATGCAGAATAAGGCATGAATATGAGCTTTATCAGTACTGGAAATTCCTGTATAACTTGACTAATATATATATTTATTGAGATTTGCTATATATTACTTACTGATTAATGTGAATATACTGTATTTATAGTTGCATGTTTTTTATTATTAATTTGTTAATTAATGAGTTACTAATTAATGTGGTGATTAATTAGAATTATTTATTCCAGTTTTTTTTTTTTTTCAATCTTATTTTATTTATTTTTTCAATTTATAACAATTTGTGTCCTACTTGCAAGATAAAGCTTCCAAAAGTTTTTTTTTGCTGTTGTTGTTTTTGTACTGATGCCATATAAGAACCATTTTAGGTTCTTGAAAGATACTTTCAGTGACCAATTCTTAAAAGAACCATTTTTTATTTCATGTCTAGAACATTTGAATAACCTCGGTGAACAGTCCATACAAAACGTTTTTTTTTTTCTTAATTAGTGTGGAACATTTGAATAATTTAAAGAGCCTTTTTCCACTATAAAGAAACTTTTTTGGTAAGGAAAGTTTCTATGGATGTTAAAGGTTCTTCATGGAACCATCGATGCCAGTAAAGCACCTTTATTTTTACTCAGTCCTGCGTACTCAGTCCTATATCTGGCAAAGTTACGGCACATAAATCAATACGGGGAAGTTTAATTCTATGACATAAGTATAAAAGTCTGAAGCCAAACTCCAGTATGCCTTAAACCTGAGGTCTATGACTAAAGAAAGTTTCCCTGGTGTCTGGCTGAACCGCAGTGGCACTGATGAGAGACTGAGATAAGTGGCCAGCCATAATGTGTCACCGAGGATATCAATGCTCACTTATTTACTTCCCTTTCACAAACTCACACAGCAGACTAAAAGTTTCAATCTGGTCATATCCGTCTGGCCGGCAATGATAAAAGATGTAATAGGAGGAGAAAAAAGTTCCAGCTGAGAGCATGAGGTCAGCAAGCTCGTCAATTCTGACATCAAAGCACATCGCCGTCACACAAAAGCAACACAACAAGCTCCAGAATAAGTTTTATCTAAGCTTGTCACTACTGAAACATGGTTTCACAGCAGTCATTAAATCCTTTAGCTAAGGGAATCGTCCCGCCGTACTTTATACCCCCCTGCTGTAGTAGGTGTCCAGTGATTTGGAACCAATTGATATTTCCTGACAGCGTCCTTTGGGTGGTTGCCTTTAGGGTTGGTATTGACTGATCGCATTTGGCGTTGGAGTCGACTTTTGAGCTAGAACAGTAATTCACCCACTGTCTCTCCTCAGTAAGCAGCACGGTTCAGACTGGAAAATAAAGTCATGCCTCGGCCAATCTAGAAAAGCTGGCAGCAAAACATTTTCGGTTGGACTCGGGGTAGTCTTGCGTAACCAGACTTTTGACTTTTGCCATAAAGTCTGCCATAAACGAGGTCTGTAAGAAAGATATATAGTAGAGTTATCCAACACAGCCTCATGGAAATTCGTAACAATTTTACGTTTTGGCAAATTGGTAACAAAAAACAAGAGTTTGTATGATCTCATTCATGTTTTGTGTTTAGTGGTGGACTTTTTTTTTGTTTTTTGTTTTTTTGTACAAATTAATGAAAATAACCAGCTTTGTTACATTTTACTGTGAAATCGGGTTTGTTCATCTCAATGGCAGTTACTTGACTGGCACATGAAACCCGAATGTACACTATATGCTTCCAAAAAAAAAACACATTATTTTAAATGGCCACCAGTGGAAAAAGTTTATTTATTTATTTTTTGCATGCAGAATATGTAGCTGCAGCTTCAAGATTTGGCTGGTTAGCATTAATGGTAATCTTGACAGGTTGGGTCCATGATGCATTTTTTAGGGTACGGAAACAAGCATTTTAGCACTTTTGGTTGCATCGTCCTGAAATCAAAGTTTATTGAATGGGTTTTTGGTTAAATGCCTGAAATTAGGTCTGTGGTGAACACAAGCTCAAGATGTTTTCATGTTTTATTCTACAATATAAAATATCTAAGTAGTGCCCCATTTGTGTTTTTTTAAACTTTTGTGTGTCTTGAAGAAGGCAGTTACTAATAAATGGCTAAATGGGACTACAGGGTTATCGAGAACATTAAACTACTTCATGCCGAACAGGTCAACTTATCTACTCACTACTCCACTTTGATATCTTTATTGCTTTTATACTCACTGTCTTGCAAACTATCCCAACTCAAACTTTCCAACTTGAAGATTGTGAATAAAGATTACAGGAGTTGTTGAAGCTTAGTGGTGACATTTGAGAACGTGGTGTAGTTCGTTTATAGCCTAACTTCAGCTTTTTACTTCTGCTGATTGTATTTAGAATTCAAAATTCATAAATGTTGTGTTAATTTGTGAAGATTGTCAAACTTTTGTTGGTCACAGAACTTATTTTCTACTGCTTTTCTGATACCAATACCCAGAATTTGCACACATTGACCAATGAATTTCAATGAGTTTTCCATGACCTTTCCAGTCATTCATGATATATGTTGGAAATAATTTTACAGAGATTGCTGGATAATTTAAATTTGTATATACAGTGCCAATATTTAAGATTTTTAAAGAAATTATTTGAATTGTCAGTGTATAAAGGCCTTCTATAAGGCTCTTAATGGACACACTGATGAAAATGTTTAGACTTGTGATCATTTCATTGACAATTCAAGAACGAGTGGAATACACATTTCTTCTTGAAGAAATCTAGTATACTTAATAGCAAGTGATTCAAACGAAGATTTAATGCTAACCTGGCAAACTTCATTATCCTCAGAAGCGCTCAATGTTGGCCTTCATGACTTCAAGGGGGACTATAGGAGGAAAAAAAACCTTCCAGAAGTTTCCTAAAGCCAGCCAATAATAATACAGTTTCACAGAAAGAGAAAGTGTTTGTGTGTGTGTGTGTGTGTGTGTGCACGCAACATGCCACATATGGGAATGCAAGGGATGCAATGCATGGACAACATTGCATTAGTTTGTAAATTACAATGCATTAGCCTCCACGCTTTGAAGTCGTCCGCTCACGCTGTGACCTGTGCCCATCACATTTGAGGTTTCACATTCAATTGTAGATTTCTGTTTGGATATAATAGTTACATTCATTGGTGGTCACAAGACATCGTGGTTTCTATATGTTGTAGTCCTCATACAAAAGATCTCTGTGGTATCTCTTGATTAGATTAATCCAGACCTCATGATGGCTGATAGGGGCATATCAGTGTCCGTTCATGATAGAAATCCCTACAATAAGCTACATTAACTTTTGGGAAATCATGCCACACTCGTCGGAGCTCATCGTCTTTGATGCGAGTTTGCGTTTTGTGTGTGTTGACAGCTCTGGTTGACGAAGCCGCTTGCACTTGTTTATCTGTTTACCCTTGTCTTCTCCAGCAGCTCCGACACTACACTTTGTCGAGAGTTCAAGAGAGGATCTTGCACACGTTGTGTGTGTTTGCAGAATCATGTGTACACACATATCATTTATTCATTACAATTCAGCCAGTTGACACTAAACCAACATGGTTTTTGTACAGGAACTGGGCTGCAATATTGCATTGGTTTGGCTACTTAGGACTGTTTTACAGCATGTTTGCTTTTGAATTAAATATTTAAAGACACACGAAGCCAACAGCAAAAGAGCAAACCTGTTGTAGAAAGTGATGAGGAAACGCGTTTTAGGAAAGCTGCAGTTCTGAGGATGCTGAGGGTTTTAAGCCGAGCTCAGGACATAAACACCCCACGGCGCACGCTAAACAAAGCAAATCCTCTCGTTTCTCACTTGCAAACATCATCTAGTTTCCCTAATACTATTACTTTACTCACAAATGTTTCCTTGTTACTGCAGTGTAGTTTTGATTAGCTGTGAGGCTGACAGAATTGCGAAGTTGCATGCTAAAACTAGACTTTAAAATGAGTCATCGCTATCATACCTTCAGAAAGCCATCCAAATTAGCATTCACATTCATCTTAAGCATATTAAATCTGTCATTTTTCCTCAGTTCTGGACACAAGAGCCAATCACCTGAGCCGTAAATTACTTACTGAAGGAACATGATGTCATGAAGCTGGTTGGCTGAATGCACCAAAAGAACTCACTGTCCCATACCCTTCAATAGTGATCATTTGCTATGATTTCAAAGACATCAGACAGAGAAATAGGTCCATTTCACACTTTCAGGAGCCTCCAAATAAACCTGTCACTGGCTATAATATACTAAAAATACATCTAAAGATATGTTGTTACTACCAAAAAAAGAAAGGAAAAAACAAAAACAACAAAGAAATTACAAAGCAGCTTAGAATGCCTATCAGCGGATAAAGATATACAATTTATAAAAAAATAAATAAAAAAAACTAAAATACACAGCAGCTTAGAATGTCTATCACTGGAGGGAGTTATAATATAATATAATACAATATATTATAATACTGTATATATGTGTGTGTGTGTGTATATATATATAAGCATAAGCAAGGGTGCAAGTTTTTCAGTCTGGAGATTTTGTTTGGTGCTCAAACTGCACAGTGTGACTCACTAAATATAACAAAAAAAAATACAAATAACTAATAACAGTAATAGTATTACTGCACTTTATTTTTTAAATAAAATTAAATAATAAATTTTGATAATACTATTATATTTGAAAATAAAAAATGAGTATTAAATAAAAAATTTTATTTTACAAGTACAATCTTACATTTTCTTTCTTTTTTCAACATTTTCAAACTTAAAATCAGCAAGCTTTTATTTTGGGATTACATTTATGCTTTCAGTGTTAATGGAAATCTTACACTGTATTACAGTTTGTTAATCTAAAACAGTGATTGTGCATTAAAGGGAGGGTAGGTGTTTTGGTTAAAAAAAAATTTGTTATGCTGCTTAAAAGTCTTTTCACATCCCGATAGCAATCACTAAGTTAAGTGGTCTAAATGTATTTATATTTATTTATATCGTCTGTGGAAGGTGTATGACCATAAAATGTTTGACCAATCAGATTATTCGGTCCGAACATTACGATGTCAACATCTATTTGCATACCTCTGCGCGCCCTGTTCACGCAGACATGATACGTCATCAGCACGTTCCATTACGCTATTGAAGACCGAGCGAAAATGGAAGGCATTATTATTTTAATATTACGTGCTTTGTCCTGTAATGTTTTCTCACTGGTGAATGAGACATGAGGTAATCTGACAGAGTTGCATTCAATCCTCCACCAATGCCGTCTCTCATCGTGTCGCTCGTTAGCCTCTGGTCTAGTGATGGGTCATTTTTGAACGAATCAGCAAGGGATTCGTTCATTTCATGTTGACCGCGCATGCGCAACATCCAATAGGTTATATATAGGAAACAGAAATGATTAGTTCACCTCTCGAGTCTTCGGATTCGGGTTTGAGTCGTTTGTTCATCAGGTGACAGCCCCAGAGACTAAAGCAGGGGTCTTCAAACTCGGTCCTGGAGGGCCGGTGTCCTGCAGAGTTTAGCTCCAACTTGCCTCAACACACCTGCCTGGAAGTTTCTAGAATGCCTAGTAAGAACTTGATTAGCTGGTTCAGGTGTGTTTAATTAGAGTTGGAGCTAAATTCTGGAGGACACCGGCCCTCCAGGACCGACTTTGGAGACCCCTGGACTAGAGGCTATGCAGTCTGTACCGGAAAGAGAAATTATTAGTTCATCTCCCGAGTCTTCGGGTCCGAGTCGTTGATTCTTTTGTCACATGACGTGACCGCAGCAATGGATAGAGAAATTAGTTAATAATTCCCAACCTTCTTTACCAACAAGCGCATAGTTTGTTTCTTCACTCTTGCAGTTACGTAATGTTTCTGGTCTCAAATTGAGGTGAGGTGAACTAACAGACTGCACAGCCAGCTAAGCAATGAATTTATAATATCTATGTCTTATAATTTGGTCTTGGTTGCATTATAGTTGATATAATGTGATCAATGTTTGCGTAAACAGGTGTGTTGGGGAATTTGAATATTAACACATTAATTATATTCTGCCAAAATGACTTGGAAAAAGGGTTCGTTCATTTTGCTGAATGAGATTCAAAGATCCAAATCAGTAAAATGATCCAAACTTCCCATCACTACTCTGGTCTGCTTGTGCACGTTCATGTGTTTTGGAGGAGGCGTGGCTTTGCAGAGTGATTATGCAGGGAAGGTGGGATCTTACTTTCAAAGTTAGCTTGCTATTACTAACCTCTCCGAAATCTCCTACCCTACCTTTAACAGCTGTCAACCATGACATGATCGGTCTGAACTTATTTGCCCAGCGCATTTTTTATTTTGGTCGCGCATGTGCACCACTTATGTGTACCCCTGTGTATAAGGATCATGTGACACTAACTGGAGTAATGGCTGCTGAAAATTCAGATTTGCAATCAAAGGAAAAAAATAAGTTTCAAAATATATTAAAATAGAATATGGTCATATTAAATTGTAATAATATTTCACAATTTTCCTGCTTTTATTGCATCTTTAATCAAATAAATGCAGTCTTGGTGAACATAAGAGACTTTTTTCAAAATCATTAAAAGCTCTTAACTCCAAACTTTTGAATGGTAGTATATACAAAGATTTTTATCATATCATAATTTAACAAATCATTTGTTGCGTTTTTTTACCCTCTCTTTTGTGTGTTTCTGAAAACAGAATAGGTGTCATTGACATATAAAGGTGGTCATTTGTGTTCAGACACATTCATCTCCCTTACACTAGGAAATATGAAACATGCCGCGTTGCTTCATTAAAGTCCCTTTCTGGCCTGAGGATGAAGTTTTCAGTTCTGAAAGTTACAATAAGTGTTTTCATAGTACAATGAACTCTTATCACAAAGATCATGGATAGTTTGATGCTTTATGATATGTGTCCTTCACTAAAACACAGGAAGATGAGGAGTGCAGTCTTTGCATGCTAAAGAAAAATCATAGCAAGCTCACATCCAATGAAAGCAGAGAATAGCAGAAGAACAAATGGTACAGAAACAACTTAACCTGACATGACATTTTGTGAAATTACACTCTAAAAAATGCTGGGTTGTTTCAACCCAACTTTGGGTCAAATATGGACTAACCCAACCGTTGGGTTAAATTTTTACATTAAATTTTTAACCCAAAAGTTGGGTTAGTCCATATTTGACCCAAAGTTGGGTTGAAACAACTCAGCATTTTTTAGAGTGTAGCAGTCAACTGACAGGAGGAATTTTCTTTAATCATTTAAGTGTTTGGTTTGACAACCAAATTAAAAGTTTAAATGAAACAATCTTTGTCTCACCCATGTGCCCAATTAAAATATTTCTACTTGACTATTTAAAAACGAAAAAATGCTGTAGCCAAAGCAATCTGGGTCATCTCACAACTCTACTGCCCAAATAAAGTTTGAGAGCAAAATGGACAGATGGATGAATTATTGAAATAAATAACAGCTTTGTAACCACCTTCAGCACCTCTTCTGAATCCAAAACATGACACATTTCACTTTCAGTTAACTCTGTGAATGATAGATGAGTTAATCGTCTTCATCAACTCTCAGCCAAGCAGGTCTGGAGATCCAGATCTGGCTTTCTCTGTGCTAATGCCAGGGCAAATGATTACATTCCCGGCTTGTACACGAAACCGATGGAATGATACAGATACAACGATAAAGATTTTAATGGAGAGATTATACCTCCTCCTCAGATGGCTTCTTCGTTTTACTGCAAATATCTCTGTGGGTTATGGAGAAATGTAGCTTGCGATGCTCGTCTGGCCCAGAGCTCAGACTTTAGAGAGTTTATCTGGGAAGCCCATCTCCTTTCATGTCTGGCATTCAAAACGCTTGTCTGCAATCACGATAAGCCACATTCAGGAGGAGCGTTCTTCCTCATCTTACACAAACAGCTCCGTTCCACTTCGGTAGGAAGTTGTGGAAAATATCCATGGTTAGTCATGGCTTTACATAATTCTCAAATTCGCTGTTACTTACTTATTACAAGGCTCTCTGAAAATGCTTGATTCTGATTGGTCAGTCGCAACAATCCGAGGGTCAGTTATCAAGTGCATTAGTGGTTATAGTGACCGTTTCTAATGTTGGGCTGCAAAACTGGCCGTAGCTTTTGAAACCTGATCACTAATGAGATGCGTTGTGAGTAAAAAGTATCTAGAAGCAATCAGTTTCCTCACTGCTAAAGTTTAACATTCTAGAGAGGGAAATGTTTGAATATAAATTGCAGCAGTGCAAAATACATCACATCATGAACAAGACGAACGATTATGAATGCATGAATCATACTCACTCAGACGGCAGACAATTCCTCACCCAGCTTTCCACGGATCTTTTATTATATCCCTGTATGTGGGCAGAGAAAAATCATGTAACTGTGAGAAAGGAGAATTATAACATGCATAGAATTAAACAGTTGTCAACTTTGCATGCCCCACATGGTATCGCCAAATGTCGCTCTTTTTTCCATGTTGCTAGATCCCATTGAAAATTTATTCTGTTACTTTGTCAATGCAAAATGTTGCCAGTGAGATACATTACATATCCATACATATATTATCCAAAAGTAGGCATAAACACATGGCCATCAAAATGTCATTTTCTCTTTGCTTTTCATGCAAAACTATTATATTGCTATTAGTTTTCAGCAGCCATTTTCAGTCTTAATATTAATACTACTTAATATTTTTGTGGATACCGTAATAAACTTTCAGATTCCTTGATGAATAGAAGGTTGAAAAGAACAATATTTATTATTTCGTACCTGAACTATCACTTTTGATGAATTTATTTTCTTCTTGCTGATTAAATGCATTACCTTTGACCCCTGACCTCAAACTTTTCAACAGTATAACTATATTACATACTACACTATATCATGAACTATAATATATTATATATCAGGTATTCCCAATAATTGGCCACCAGATTTTGAGAGTCACAGTGATTAAACTTAGAAAATCGAAGCTTTTCAAAAGGTTAAAATAAATGAATCTCATGATTCCTTTCTAAAGAAATCTATTATAAAAAGATAAGAATTAAAATTAAAATATCAGGCTTGTGCCTTACTGATGATGCTGTGGGGGAACAAAGTTTGGGAAACACCGATATATACAGTAACCGTTTAAAAAAAATTTTTTTTATGAAAATTACTCATACCATGGCAACAGATTTCGTGCATACAGTCCAACCTGATGTTATTTGACATTTTATACAGGAAGGTCGTTCAAAACAGCAGGTTGTCTTGAAACCTAACGTTCAGGCTCATCTGAAAACAAAGCTCAGTAGATCCAACAGCAGCGCTCACAGACGGAATTGGATCTTTTGACCGCATGTGACCTCTCCATTATTCATATGCTGTTGTCCGGACTGCAGTAACACTAATCATACACATGCGGCGAGCTAAAAAACCCCAGATACGCTAGCACAGGATTCACACAGGCAGCTGGACGCCTGCAGTTCAGTGGGAATGAGTGTCTGCCGTCACTATCAGTCACACAATGGAGAGAGCGCCATACATTACTGAGGGTTTATGGTCCTTCAACTCTATGTCAATGCCACAAAAACCTCTGAGAGCGGTTTTATTCCACCTTGTGCCTTCCAAACTCTTGCTTATATTGAACCCCGGCACCGGCTGTCCCAGTAAGCCGATCAAGCCATCAATCATGTTTTGTCAACCTTGATTTCAACTGCCCAACGGAGACATGACAAAACCGCAATTCCCAAAGCACTACTCAATGACCTCATCCCAAAAACGTCATTAAACAGTATGTGAAATTACTGTTAGTGCATCTCAGTGCACTGAAAAAAACATGATAGGGGTCAAACAAATAAATGAGCTCAAAACTAACTCAGAATGAGAGCCTGGTTGAGTAAATTTTCAGCATATTTTCATTTTTGGGTGAGCTATTCTTTTATGCAAATAGGTTACAAAAGCTCTTCTGAGGAGTCTAAGAACTTCAGCATTATTCAAGAAAAGAAAAACCAACATAGCACATAAAAGCATAAAAAAACATCCAAAATATGGCCTGGAAATGGTACAAACAATCAAATATTGAGCTCTGTCTTTTCTCACTATGGTAACCCTCTTAATGAAATCACATTGATGGTGGCAAATAAACAAGCTGCAAAATGATGCCAGTGAACTTTGTCTTAACTGGCCATTATTAATATTCACCAACCCCTAAATAGCTAATGAATCTCTATGTGAGCTGGGGGAAAAGGGCAAATCATTCCTGTGCGGCTTCCAGCTCGTTTGATCCTTTTATTCAGAGTTAAAGCCAAATGAATAGCCGCTTTCGGCTGACACTGATTATCCCAAAAGGCCATTAAATAATACGCTCTCTGCAACTGATCACCAGTGTTGGGCCAACATGTTACACATGTAATTAACGCATGTTACAGAATCAGAATAATGGATGCAATAAATAGATCAAAAGCAAAAGTAAAGACATTTATCATGTTTCAAAAGATGTCTATTTCAAATAAATGTTGTTCTTTTGAACTCTATTCATTAAAGAATAATGAAAAATACATATAATGGTTTCCACAAAAATATTTAGCAGCAAAACTGCTTTCAAGATTATTAACAACAAGAAATGTTTCTTGAGCAGCAAATCCGCATATATGAATGATTTCTGAAGAATCACGTGACACTGAAGACTGGAGTAATGATGCTGAAAATTCAGCTTTGCATCACAGAAATCAATTACATTTTGAAATATATATAAACGGCTATTTAATATTTCAAAATTTACTGTATTGATGATCAAATAGATAAAGCCTTGGTGAGCACATTTCTTTCTTTCTTTTTTAATCTTATTGACCCTAAACCTTAAAATAGTATTAAAACTTTGGCTGTGCTCCAACCTAGTAAGCAACCTTGCTGTCTGCTGCCTACATAGGAAGCACCCTAACTGAAATGGAACCTCACGTGACCAATTTGGAACAAACAGAGCTCCTCAAGCAGACGGACTCACTATCATTTAGCATGTTGCTAGGCTGCACAAACTGCATCGTACTCTAATAATCATAAAAATACACAGCACACGTAATATGAGTAATACAGTCTGTTTTCTGTACTTTTAGACATTTACTAATTGTATTTATATTCAACGGTTTTCTAGTTTGCTATGTTCCCAGTGAGTGTTTCAGTGCATAATGAGTCTGGCTTTCTAACAGAGCTTGCATCTAGGCCACACATATAAATTAAAATGCTGTCTACTTAGGAAGCTCAATATGTTTTGGAACAAGGATCTCAGCCAGCTGATGGTGAGAAAAAGTAACAAACCACTGAGCTCTTGCTGGACAATTTGAAATTCACCTCATGCTACAGCCCTTGGTAGTGCAGAGTCATGCTGCAGAGGGACATGCGGTAGATCTGTGGGGTGGAACAGTGCGAAAACTTTTAAGAAAGTTCAAAAGATGAAAACGTGCAATTTTTTTCAGTGTTAAAGGAACACTCCACTATTTTTGAAAATAGGCTCATTTTCCAACTCCCCTAGAGTTAAACAGTTGAGTTTTACCGTTTTCGAATCCATTCAGCCGATCTCCGGGTCTGGCGGTAGCACTTTTAGCTTTAGCTTAGCATAGATCATTGAATCTGATTAGACCGTTAGCATCTCGCTCAAAAATGACCAAAGAGTTTCTAGAGTTTCAAGAGTTTTCTTAGTACACGATGTAACTACAGAAGAGTCAAGTTTTAAATAGGAAAAATGAAAAGTTGCGATTTTCTAGGCCGATATGGCTAGGAACTATACTCTCGTTCCGGCGTAATATTCAAGGAACTTTGCTGCCGTACCATGGGTGCAGCAGGCGCAATGATATTACGCAGCACCTGAAAATAGTCCCCAGCTAGGTAACTTCCAATAAACCTATATAGAAAGTCGCAACTTTTCATTTTATGGTCATTTTTGAGCGAGATGCTAACAGTCTAATCAGATTCAACGATCTATGCTAAGCTACAGCTAAAAGTGCTACCGCCAGACCCGGAGATCGGCTGAATGGATTCGAAAACGGTAAAACTCAACTGTTTAACTCTAGGGGAGTTGGAAAATGAGCCTATTTTCAAAAATAGTGGAGTGTTCCTTTAAAATACCTTCTTGTATTAATATTCAGAGATCATCTGAAGGTTGTCCATTCAGTTTTTTCAAAGTTGTAAATAAAACGGATCATACAAGAAAATACTATTTCAGTTTTAACTTCAAAATTTCCAGTTTAATTCAATGTGTTGCTTGACATTTCTTTGCAATTGTGGCAAAAACTGGCAGTTTCTACACCATTTATTTTCAGTGTAAGTCAACAGTGTCATTATTCAGCTCAAGTCAGTTCAACGTAGATTCAATTCAGTTCAATAACAGTGTTGATGATGCATAATTAGTGTCATTATCCAGCAAAATTCAATTCAGATTTTATTCTGTTATTCTGCAGTTAAATCGATAATACTACTGAATACAAGTGTTCGGGAACCTGTTTAATCTGGTGGAGTAAGCTACTGTAGTGACAATTTAATTTAACTTTAAGGAACATATTAGAAACACAAAAGAAAATGCTTGATTATCTTGCTAAAGCTTTCTAATGAGACCTAATGGTTTGTAACTTTTCCCTTCATGGGCTGTCAGAGCTCCAGTCTTTCATTGCATGAAATATATAATCCGTTCATATGCATAGTTAATGGATGTCTTAATACTTGTCCCATGTGTCATAGTACATGGTTTGATCACAGATGGTTTCAAACAAGGATTCAGCTTGTAGTCCTGGATTAGACACATATTTGCATCAACAAACATCTCATTAACGTGTGCATTGTCAAATTTACTTAAAAGCTGAAATGATGTTTCTACTTGCCGTCACCAAACAGAGTCGCTAAAACACAGAATCTGAACACTTGTCAAATCAAAGAGTCTTTGGGATTGCATGATTTGAGGTCGTACAATTGTTAAAGTGATGTTGCCTTTTTAAATACCACTATAAATGTGTCCATTAGAGAATATCTGCCTTCCTAAATCAGTATATTTGGGCTCTGTGTAATCAGATCATTAGTTTGTTTGTGCTGAACTTCATAAAGACTTGTTTGGCAGCTCATTTCTGAGCGAGAGCCATATGGTTCGCTTATTGGGCATTAAACATTCCTACTGGCACAACGATCAGACTTTGACAGATAATTTGTTTCCAGTGTGACAAGGTTTTGCAGCAAACATCTTATTTATGAGGTGCAGTAGCAAACAAATATGCAAAAGTCCATCTAGATGCAGCTTGTCTTATTGGAAAGCGGAGATTTCACATACGCACATGTGCAAAGTCACTTATGCCATCATGAAGAACAGCTCAGAGCTCTCACTTGAAGGCCACGAGAGTGGAAAAAAACAGCGATTTCAGCTCTGAAAATTGGGTGAGAATTTATTCCTTAGTTCCTGAGGTAAGCAATGTGAAAACGCTGACACTTCGGGAGAATTTACTGGCCTCCAAACCTTGAACGAGTTTCTCAAACTCAAGGTTAACCCGCACAGAAAGCATTTGTCTAAATCACCTGCAGGCGTCTAAAAAAAACCCAGTCCGGGTCATCCGCTGCCTCTCTGACAGGAAGAGAGCGTAAGTGGTCTTAAACTGTCTGCTCAAAATGTAAAAAACACAGCAAGCTTTTAGTGTCACAGCTCATTCAGGGGTTTCCTGGACATTGTTACTGGCCAATTTGTTAAGAATGGCCGCTTGGAATGCAGCGTGACACCAGTGCCACCAGTAATCACATCCACTGGGAAGCCTCAGGGTGTCTGTTGAAGGGAAAGAAAATTAGTCACCATAAAATCAAAATTGACAATTCTTACTTTTTATGGAATATTGCAGCATTTATTGTAACTTGTCTATTTTTTTTTTTTATCTTTGTTATTTTTAAATCACAAACATTAACATTCCCTCCCCCTCGCAACAAAATCTCTCCTCTGATAACAATAGAACCCCTCCAATCTGAGATTCCCAATTAGCAAATTACAATTATCCAATCAATTTCTGAGACGTAATCAAGCACCACTCTTCATTTCTTCTCCTTCAATAAGTCGTTTCACTCAGATGTGTCACAATGGGGAAGAAAAGACAATCACAATTTTCATTTCATGCTGACATTAAGAGATTACATTTTGTAATGCAACATTAAGACCATTTTTTTTGACAAAATGAAGATTAAAAATAATCATATTACTTAATGAAATAATATTTGTAACCTAAACCCACCACTTCAGTAAAATGAAATGAACTGATTAGAGGTGATTAGGGCTAAAAAAAAATTAAAAAAAAA
>NW_015661874.1:100977-102454 GCF_001515625.1 Sinocyclocheilus rhinocerous | reverse complement strand
ATGTGTTTTACTGAGAAAAAAACAAGATTTGGTTTTTAAAAAGCCTTTTTCCAAAAGGTACATCTGGAAAAAGGGGGGTCGTCTTATAATCAGGGTCGTCTTATATTCGGGCCAATACGGTAAATACCTTTTCGGAACGGTTCTAAAATCGGCAGCGTTCTATCGCACGTTAGTCGGAAATTCCGATTTCGTGAATGGAATGAAAGGGAATGATAATAGGCAATTTTATTTATTCAATCAACATGCACTAGCATTTAAATTCATATAAAAACACTCTGACTGACGACAAGAACAAATCAATGAATTGAGGGGGGGTCAGCTATAAAGCCAAGTCAATCATTGGTTTATCCTCTCTCTATCAGCCACTCGCAAGCAACTGTCAGAACGCTTCCCACAGGACAGGACGTGTCGGGGGAAACACTCGTCATAATTATCCATCCCGGGCAGTATGTATTAAGCGGCTTGTGCTTTATGACGAAGCATCCCACAACAAGAGAGAGGAAAAAAAACATCGCTTTCTTTCTGACCGGCATACATCTCGAGGATCCTGACAGGCCGCAGAAGACCGTTCTCACGTGTCACAAGCGGGATGAGCGCGACGCTGATTAGGATTAGGTGTGTTGAACGTTGCGGGAGGTCTCTCGGTATCGTTATGAAACGGTTTCAAGCACACACAGATACACACAAGACGATGTAAGCCTGCATCTCCCAGCCCACTGTATTTTTCTTGTCTTAATCGGCCAACTTTCGCATTTCTCCTCATCACGCAAATCCTTCATTCATCTCTCCCACCCACACCTTTGCTAAATCAATATTTTCTTTAGGTTTTGAGGATTTGCAAGATTACTTTTAGAAGGGTGGGGGCAAACTCTTCTCGGCTCCTATCGCCTGCGCAGCGAGAATCTGCAGTTGCCATGGCAATTTCAGAGAGGAAAGGGGAAAAAGTAAGAGTCATGACTTAACCGCGAGATAACTTGTTTCATTTTTATTAAGCCGAGGCATTGTCCATCATTACTGACAAGCTGATTTGAGCAGCGCAGCCCGAGCGGCTGCTGTTTTTAATCAACGCGACGTATTTCAATAGTAACGCGGGCCTCGAGTTTGCGCGCACAGAGAGACTCGCGACGCAGACCTACCTAAACATCTTAAAGTTGAATGAATGAGAAACCCGGGAACACGGAGTTCTGCCGTATTCCTCACTAAACATCGAGTGCATGCAGAGTCTCGAAGTTTGTTTTGCTTATACTTGTCTTCAAGAGAAAAGGACATCACATCCTCACCACTAGCTGATGCTGGAAGCATCCTTACTGACAATCAAAAGTTTCTTTCTTTCTTTTTTCTTTTTTATTGTTTAATAATAAATAAAAATAAAAAAAAGAAGAAGAAAAGAAACCCAACCAATCCAGGAAGAGCCCTCTAAAACAAATTAAGAACTGGTTTAAAGTTAACAGGGCATGTGGCTAAAAAATTAAAATAA
>NW_015661874.1:100065-100678 GCF_001515625.1 Sinocyclocheilus rhinocerous | reverse complement strand
GCACTTCCTGTCATATTATTCCTGCTGCTTACATCAGACTAAAGGAACAGAAGGACATAAATTCAATAGAAATTATCTCTCTTTAAGGCTGTTAAAACTTGTGCATAATCTAGAAAATAACTAACTCTGAGTTCTTTTAGAGACCAAGTGAACTTGGCTCATAAAAAGTGTAAATTTGTCTACTTTTAAGTGAACTTTAAAATAAATAAACATATATTCAAGTTCACTTTTATTTTGATAGTGTCTCAGTCCCAAGTACAAAGTGTTGTTGTTGTTGTTTTTTTTACTCAGATGTTATAATAAAAATAAACTGAACGCGGGCCTCGAGTTTGCGCACACAGAGAGACTCGCGACGCAGACCTACCTAAACGTCTTAAAGTTGAATGAATGACCGGGAACACGGAGTTCTGCCGTATTCCTCACTAAACATCGAGTGCATGCAGAGTCTCGAAGTTTGTTTTGCTTATACTTGTCTTCAAGAGAAAAGGACATCACATCCTCACCACTAGCTGATGCTGGAAGCATCCTTACTGACAATCAAAAGTTTCTTTCTTTCTTTTTTCTTTTTTATTGTTTAATAATAAATAAAAATAAAAAAAAGAAGAAGAAAAGA
>NW_015661874.1:77895-100027 GCF_001515625.1 Sinocyclocheilus rhinocerous | reverse complement strand
GCTGTTAAAACTTGTGCATAATCTAGAAAATAACTAACTCTGAGTTCTTTTAGAGACCAAGTGAACTCGGCTCATAAAAAGTGTAAATTTGTCTACTTTTAAGTGAACTTTAAAATAAATAAACATATATTCAAGTTCACTTTTATTTTGATAGTGTCTCAGTCCCAAGTACAAAGTGTTGTTGTTGTTGTTTTTTTTACTCAGATGTTATAATAAAAATAAACTGGAATACATTATTGTACAGTAAAATTAAACATTGAATTATAATAATAATATTGAAATTGACAAATTGATATTACAAAGACAGGATTGTATTATTTTACAGTACAATAAATGCCATTCAATTACATTAATAAAAATATTAAATTTGATAAAACTATAAAACGGAAAACGTCACTTGTACTACAGTAATACAAATGTTACATTTATTTTATAATACATCGATAGCATTAAAATAGTAATACATTTCTGTCTTAATCATGTTCATGCATTACAAACCGAAGGCTTTTATTTTGACTGAAAATGATTTTGATTAACTATGCAGCCCAAATATATTCTGAACTGAATCAGAACACATGGATAGTTTTGAATGGGCATCAACAGAGAAAGCTTCTTTTTGCGTGATGGTATAGTTACTACATCTACTCTAACAGCATTAACTCCACAAGTGTCTGATTTAGGATGCTTTACATTTAGAATGCTTTACAGCTGCCAGCTAGTTTTACACTGGCATGTTGCTAAGCTAAAAAGAGTTCAAAAGAGTCTCATTGATAGGAATAGTATATATGTGACCCTGGACCACAAATCCAGTCACAAGGGTCAATGAAATTGAGATTATATTTGGCCGAGATACAACTATTTGAAAATCTGGAATCTGAGGGTGCAAATAAATCAAAATATTGAGAAAATCGCCTTTAAAGTTATCCAAATGAAGTTCTTAGCAATGCATATTACTAATCAAAAATGAAGTTTTGATATATTTACGGTAAGAAAATACAAAATATCTTCATGGAACATGATCTTTACTTAATATCCTAATAATTTTTGGCATAAATGAAAAATCGATAATTGAGCCATACTATGTATTTTTGGCTATTGCTACAAATATAACCCAGCGACTTAAGACTGGTTTTGTGGTCCAGGGTCACATTTATAATCAACATTTCTCATGACTTCTCTGCGTCTTGGCATTTTTTCAACTCATAGTAATGCATTCTGGCATTGGCTTCTCTGTGAAGTATACATGCTGTTTTACATGAAGCAATCTATAATGCAGCATAATGCTGCAACCTATCTTTCATGTCGAGAGCCCACCTATGATGCTTTAAAATGCACGGAAACAAACTGCTTCTTGCCAACTAACTGAAAGTGTTTTTACAACTACAATTTAATCCACGGCAGATGCATCTTCTTTTCAGCGACCTCTGATCGCACGTAATCACTCTTCCTTTGTTAGAAGTGACATGAAAATCTTTACGTACCAAAGACAGCATTTAAACATTCTGCGGCGCGGCTCCCTAGCGGATAACCTGCTGAGGAAGAACATAAGCAAGAATCGCACTGCTGTACGCCGTTCATAGTGCACATAATTATTTGTGATTAAAGCCGATCCGACAGCCTCATTAAAACACCCAAAACCAGTCATTTAGTGCACAAGCCCAGTGTGAAAGCAAGTCTGAAAGTGAAATTCGAGAAAACTTCAATGATATTACCAGTTTATTTCCAGCTTTGCCAAGCAATCAGACAGCAGGATTCTTCGGCACATATGCTGCAACTTGGATAATGAATAAGCATCAAAAAAGACAGCAATGAGAGATGCATACATCTTTATTGTACAAATTACAAAAAATCTGTACAAGATCTTCCCTTAAGCTCATTGTAATGGTCTTTGCTGGAGGTTAGAGAAGGGAAAAGGCAGATGTGTCGCTCGTATCCCCGTTTCGTCACTCCTGGCATGTCTCTCTAGCTGCTGTGGCCCTGCAGTGCTTCTGCCATGAACAGTTTTCCGAGGTTCTGCGAGGTGAACGCCTTAATGTTCTGACAGTAGTTGTTGACTTGTCCTTGTGAAGAAGCAGAGGGAAACAAATTAATTATATACAACAAGAACAAACGCTATTGATTATTCAGCTGGAGTAAATAGACCTGGCCACACAGCAATGGTCTGAAGATGCCACACAAACTACAACAAAATGAGAGTTTTATGTCAAGGACTTGGTGTATAACAATGTTCTCCATCCTGGTCCTGAGGGGCCCGAGCACTGCACATTTTAAACCTCTGGTGCTCTTCGATCATTTTGGACTGAAAAATGTTGCGGGCTTTTTTTAATATAATTTTTTTAGTTCATTGGAATGGTACAAAACTTGGTAAAGGCTTTGGCACTGCTATGTGAACACACACACGCAAAAACATGATTAGACATGGACATGATTAGAAAAGTCTGAATGGTCCTGAACAAAAAATAAATAAATAAAAATAAAATAAAATCACTCTTTGTGGTTTCATCTAGAGAAATTTCATCACACATTTCATCTAGTGGAAACGTCTGGTACCGTGCCCAAACAAAATGTTACTGCAAGATCATTTTTTGAGATATCAACTTCAAATTAGGAACACAACTTGTTCAGATTTATGGCTTTTTATAATTTATATAAAATTTAAATATAGTGTATTTGTGCATTTTCTTGATAAACTTAAACTTCTATTGCTTTACACTTTAGCAAAAATCTGTCAAGTATCTTCTTTGAAAAGAGACCAAACTTATGTCTGTGCTTCAAAGCATTCAATATTTATGACAGTTTAAGTTGGAAATTTACATTTTAGGTCTGTGTTCAAAAATGGCGCTTTTCCACTGCATGGTACGGCACGGCTCGCTTTTGGGAGGGTTTTCCACTGTGTACAGTACTTTTTTCAGTACCACCTCGGCTGAGGTTCCAAGTGAGCCGTACCGTTAACAAAATGTGACGCTGATCACTGATTGGCCGGAGAGAATCGCCACTACCTGAGTCATTGAACTTGGGACACGAGACACTAGACCTGCTAGATTAAATCAGCACAGTCAGTGAGGATCGATTGAACGAATGCAATGGTTTCGAATGAGCGCACCTTTTTTTAAACAACAAAATAATGGCTGTTTCGTGGTCTGTTGAGGAAGTACAGACGTTCCTCTCATTGATAGCCGAGGAGAGGATCCAGCGAGAGCTTGATGGGACGATGCGGAATGAAAGAGTTTTTCAGGAGGTCGCGGCGGTGCAACTATAACGACATGTCTATAATCCCGCCCACTCTAAAGCGGTACTGAACTGCAGTGGAAACGCAAACCGAGCTGAGCCGTGCCGTGCAGTTGAAAAGCGTCAAAAGCGGTTAACAGGTAATAAATGGATTATAACTACTGCATCAGACACACCTGGTTCAGGGTGTGGAGCCTCAAAAAATAAATAAAAAATAGCTTATGGTATAAATCAGGTTTGTTGTGTAAGGAGGACATCCAAGGATTCTGTATTTATACATTGTTTTTGCAAATTCTGCTTATTTGGTATGTCAAGGTGATGTATTTAACTGGCTAAAAAGAGGTTTTGTGATAATTGCGAGAATGACTTGTACAGTAATGGCCTTGGTGCATCAGATGGAAGGGCTTAAAAATGGCAAACAAATAAATAATGTTTTGCACTGTATGCCATTGTGGAGTCATTGAGTTTCAGAGTTGTATAATTTCCAGATCATACAGAAAAAAATTATATTTTTATATTTATGATTATTAATAAATGTGTTTCTGTAAAGAATATTTAGCAAAATTATAAGTTGCCAGTTTTTTTTTTTTTTTTACAATATTGGCAATGCAGGTTTTAAATAAATAAATAAAAAAAGTAAAAAAACAAATAACACAACTTTCCCCCCACCCCTTTCCCAGGTCCAACTGGGACAGTGAAGGAAAAAATATTGTTGAAATTGCTAGCTTTTATTTCTTATATTTTGTTATGTCTTGTATATTACTTCTTATTTGATCTGATGTTGTACAGCACATTGGTCAGCTGCTGCTGTTGTTAATGGTACTATATAAATAAATTAAACTTGAACTTGATTGTTGAGCCTTGACTACATTTAAAAATGGACAAAATTAAACTTAATTAAATAAGATTAATCATGTTAATGGGTGAAAAAACTTTTGAGAACCTTAGTACTTAATCATCCCCTTCAGAGATGATGGTAGTCCGATACAAGGGGGCAAATCTAACTGCGACTCCATCGGGATAAGAACATGGTGTGAAGATTTAAGACCTGCAGTTATCCCCATTCCCATTTAAACTGATCCATTCATTGCTGAATTGATCAATTCATGTATCAATTCTTCTAGAAAGAGGACTATAAATTTCCAATGCCCTGCAGAATAGGCTGGAAGAAAAAGCCATTTAACTGAGGTTGAACGGCGGCCGTTGACCCCCCGGGTACCTGCGATGAGGAGCGTGTCCATGCGCGGAGGCGCCTGCGGAGGTTTGAACATCTTATTGATGTCTTCTTCCGGTAATGGTGGCTCTCCACGACTCTGCCGCTGGGTGTTTTCCTGCTGCCTCCTTTGGAGATACTAGAGGATGCAGAAAAGAGGAGAAAATGAGCTAAGAAAGGTAAAAATCAACTGGAGAAACTAGAAACTTTTCATGGAGGAACTTGGAGTGACCCAAGTAGCATCAACAAGACAAAAGGTTTTCAAAGATGAAAACAAAACCAGAATGGAATAAAGGAAAGACGGATTGCAATTCCCAACAACACCGCTGGCATTAAAACAGCCACATTACTGGCGAGTTCAGGGTGTCATCCGAGGAGATCGTCCCAAAGAATACAAATGCATTTCTGGGCATCAGGACACTTGAGGATCACTGCATGCTGTGGCGTCATGTACCGCAGGCTTCAGGGAAAAGTTATTCAAGCATGAGTTAGAGAGGGAGATGGGAAAGACATTTTCCATGACTTCTTCATGACGACTTCTACATTTTAAGTCCCAAATAAAGTCTAGATACAAAAATAAATAAGTAAATAAAGGGAATGGATAAATAAAAACAGAAATTACAGAAAAAAACAAACAAATAAAAAATGAGAAAAATAAAACTAAATAAATACATTGAAAGAAATAAAGAATACTTAAACATAAATACATAGAAAGGAAATAAAGCAAAATCAAATAAATAAAAAGAAATACGAGAACACTGAAATGACAAAGCTAATTAAATAAAAAATAATAAAAGGGTATAGATAATTAAAAAGATAAATAGAAGATAAATAACAAAAACAAGACAACAATAACAGAAATACGAGAACAACAGGGAAATAAAATAAAAGATAAAAAAATAAAAATATTAAAAAGATAAATGAAAAGAAATAAATGAAGAGAAAATAAAAAGGAGAATAAAAAGGACAATTAACTAAATAACTACTAATAAAATAAATAAAAAAGGTACAAATAAGAAATAAATACAAAAAAAGGAGAATAAAAGAATGAAAAAGGATAAACTAAATAAAATACAAATAAAAAACAGGAATGAATAAAATGGAGAAAAGAGAAAAATTAAAAAGAACAAAGAAATGAAAAAGAATAGAAGAAAATAAATATAAAGAATAAAGTAAGAAAAACAGGATGTGAAATATAAATAAAGAGAGATAAAAAGTAGAACAAAAAGGATAATTAATAAAAAAGAATAATATTTATGAAATAAAAAGCAAAATAAATATTATAAAAATAAAATAAATTTATAAATTTATAACAAATAAATAAATAAATATTCATATAAAGTTATATGAAGCAGCTTTTGGTTTAACCCACAGGTTTATCCAAAATTCTGCATTACAAGAAAAAAAGAAAAAAAAAAAAGAACTCAATCACTATACACACAGACTGTTAACGTGACATGCCGCCCACCGCTAGCTAGAGTGCAGACAATACAGCAGTGTCATTACTTCAATGTACCCCTTAAGGCAGGTTGATCTGACATATCTGAAACTGCAAACAGCACAGCTTGACAAGTCCTCGATTTGCCCTAGTTTTGTCAAGCTCGACCATTCAGGCATTTTTTTTTTTAAAGGTGCAGTAGATCAAATTTTAATGTATGGTATATTCATGGAAAAAAAGATGAGAGGAATTCATATCCTATTTGAGTTGGTGCGACTTATGTCACCGTTGAGGATACCGGCCATTTCTGTTGAAATTAGGTATATGATTTAGGAATGCAAACTGCCAACACAGCGGCAATTCTCTTTGATATTAAATAGTGATGGATGCGGGTCATTTGGTTTATATGGTTCACCCGGGGACCGGCGCGCGCGGAGCTGTGTGGAGGCGGAGACAGGAAGGATATGATCGATGACAACAGTAATTACGGCAGATTTCATCGTGCTTAATATAGGAGCCGTTGTGGCGACCTGATCGTGACCAAGTTGCTGGGGTCTGGCCTCATTTACGGCGCCGTTTGAGTGCACCCTTTAAATTTCTTTGAAAGGATCAACCATCTTGTCAAACACGAAGTGCTAATGGTCTAATAAACACTGAAGTCTCACTGGAGAAACAGCCCCCTGATTGCAGAGTGTGTTTTGTTCTGGAAGAAAGCAATGTTTTTCAAAGTGCTAATGAGGCAAGAGCAACAGGCAAAAGGCATAGAGAAAAAATTCAATATTTCACAAAAATAAAATCATTTACGCACCATGAAGCCATTTCAAAACCAACCACGACTTTAACCCAAAAGGAGAAGTTAAAGGGGTCATATGACGTTGCTAAAAAAAGAACATTATTTTGTGTATTTGGTGTAATGAAATGTGTTTATGCGATTTAAGGTTCAAAAAGCACATTTTCCACATACTGTACATTATTGTTTCTCCTCTATGCCCCGCCTTTCTGAAACGCGTCGATTTTTACAAAGCTCATCGGTCTGAAAAGCGAGGTGTGCTCTGATTGGCCAGCTATCCAGTGCGTTGTGATTGGCCGAATTCCTCAAGCGTGTGACGGAAATGTTACGCCCCTCACCATACTGTGATGATGCCCTGTCAGACTGGAGCGATGATTCAAAAACATAAAAACCCATTATAAACGAGGCATTCGTTGCATCCAGCGGGGACATAATTACGGATTATAATGACTTACACTGTCTTTTTACGCGTTGCGTTGCATCGCGCCGCGTAAACATAAAACCATGTCTGCATTTGTGATCAGAGAAATGACAAACAACAAGCCCTACTCTACACTGCCCAAAAAACTCGCTTTAAATATAAAAAATATAAAATATAAAAACTCTTTAAATATAAAAAACGTACTTACAATCTGTGAGTCAGAACAGCCGGCATTGTAGTCTACTCTACCAGGATCAGGAAACAGTCCTCCATAAAATGCGCTGCACACATCTGAATATTTGGGTTGAAGTGTTCTGGAACAGTGTTGTAAATACAACTTAACCACTGATTTCTAGTCGTGTCCATTTTTGGAAGGCCAAACAAAGTAGTTTCGCTTTCACAACGAAACACAGCGCCTTCACGACATGGTGGCGGCGGCGGCAACAACAATACTACAGCGAGAATAAAAGTTACACCTTCTTTCTTTGCGTGAACATTTGGGCGGCATTATGCAAATCTTCCCACACAGTGACGTAGACATGTGGGGGCGTGTTTAAACGAGGCGTTTTAGGTAGGCGTGCTTGACTTAACTTTTATAAAGAATATCTCTTTGGATTTGAGACTTTAGTCTTTGCAACATTAGGGATCTTATCTATTCACGAGCAGCTTGTAACACTCCAAAAGAGAAAGTAAAACTTGAAATCGCATCATATGACCCCTTTAAGTAGACTGTCTCATGTGCTCTTTTCCATCCAATGAAAGTGAACGAGGGTGGAAAAACTGATTTATTAAAACAAAAAAATCCAAGTTTTTCTTCACATTTCGATTAGAGAAAAGAATATAGTTTTGATTGATCATTTTATAGTGCTATTTTAGTATTAAGTATAAACTACTATAGTATTTATCAATATTTTATAAAGCTTTTATTTTTATATTTTCATGTTTCATTTTAGTTTTAGCATTTTTATGTGCTTTTGTAATTTTTACTAGTTATTTTTTTTCTTTTCTTGGGAATACAGTTTTAATTGATCATTTTATAGCGGTGTTATTTTAGCATTATGAATATGCAATTACAGTATTTATCAAGATTTTTAATTAGCTTATATTTTTATATTTTCAGGTTTCATTTTAGTTTAAGTCAGTAATTTTAAGTTAGTAATTTGTAATTTTGTTGTCATTTAAAATTTTGTCTTTTATTTCTATCTACCTGTATTTTTTAATTTGAGTTTTATTTTTAGTAATTTTAGTACGTCGACTTATTGTATTTCATTTTGTTTTGTCATGCTGCCAAGCTACAAAAATTACAAGAAAAAAAACAAAAAAACAATACGCACCATAAAAGAAACTCATATGACTTCCGTTCCTTTTGGGAAACCTGTTTGAAAAACATTATTATAATGCTGTTGTTGTTGATACTTTTAGGGCAAAAAAATGACACATTTTACCTTTACATTTTTGCCCGTTTCTCATTTAAAACTATCGAATGGCTTAATAAGTCTTGAAAATATAATGCGCACGTTATACAGGCCATTTCTATGGGGTTTTCCTCATTTTTGGAGCCTTATTCACTTTCATATGGAAAACAGTAGGGGTGCAATGGTTCTCGGTAAAAAAATCGAACCGTACGGTTCGGCATGCACTAGGATCGCGGTTCAACTTAAATCTGACAATGCATCTGTAATATGGTTTGTTAGAGTTCGCCTAATGCATGTTTCTGTTAATGGATACAAATTCTGGCTTCCCAATACATTACAACAAGAGCGATGAGAGAAAAAAAAACAATACGTGGACAAACCAGTCACTCTTTGTTCAATGCGAGTGCTGTATGCTGGAATAACTGTCATTTATGCCGTCATCACGTGTTGATAGCGCAGGTGAGACCTGAACAGCACACGTTGCTATCTGTGTTTAAACTAAACTCATTTAAGCCTTGCCAGTTTAAATATTAAAGAGCCAGAAGACGCGAACTCGTGCGCGCATTGAGAAGATCTGTGTGTGCGCTCATCCGAAGCGTGTGAAACCGCGTCTCAGAACGACCGCAAATATTAAGCTCTCTTTGAAGTATTGTGCTTGAATGGACAAATTCACACAAAAATTATGTCAAAATGCCCATCTTGGTGAGTATCCTATAGCAGACATAGTCGGCTGAACAAACAGTATCAGTGCATTCTCTTAAAGTGACAGCACTTTCTTAAAGTTAATTAAACAGCAAAAACAAGGAAAGCACTCACTGCTCTTGATTGAATAACTTTTGTAACTTTAATAAGGAATAATTTGTAATTTATACAGTCAAATATGCAATGTAGTTTTACATTTTGATTACTTTATTCAATTTATGTACCTAAAAACTGTTAGACCTACCTAAAAAAAACCGTGATACAAACCAAACCGTGAGTAAGTTGAACCGTTGCACCCCTAGAAAACAGTGACTTGGACATTCTGTGAAATATTTCCTTTTGGATCACACACACACACGTCAAATGAAAATGTCATTTTGGATGAACTATCCCTTTAAAGCCTTTTGTTTTTTATCCAGGCATTTCAAACTAATTTACATTTTCCACTGAGGTGCTTTCTCTTTAGTTAACATCTGTAAACTCTGTTTTCAGCCCAAGACCATCGCAGATTTTTCTATTTTTCTGATTTACTATAGCCAGAGCATTTCTGTCTAGGAAGAGCAAGCTCTCCAAGGTAGAGAACAAAAACAGAAACAAACTTTGACAAATGTGCACCGCTTCCGTCATATTCATAGCGTGACAACATGTTATCATGGAGCGACTTGAAAAATAGGGTTCGGCGTTATCTGATTTCAAGGGTGGCCTCTCTTCAAATGATCCTGTTTTACTTACACAAGGTCAGATATAAAACAACTCCATACAAAATGAACCCAGAAGCGTCCTCTACTATTGCACGCTCCTCTTTCTGTTTTCAGGTGGTGCTCAGAACTCATGTTTACTCAATCCCTGCAATACAAAAACCTGGAAATGTCAAGGGCATTTTGGCTGATCTGTCAGCCTGGCAAAATGGATAAAATTATGAATCTGAAGCGGGTAAGGACTGTAAATTAGACTGTCCTCCTGAACCCTAAATAACCATCTATTGACCGGTTTTATCTCAGGCAGAGTCTCGTCAGCCATTTATGGTACGGGTCATTCCTTGTATGCAGCACATTTTCATGTCCCATCACATAAATTTGATAAAATACTAAATTCATAATGTCAAAAATGGAAATGACGTTATATAACTATTAAGTGAACATAAGGGAGACTTTTTAAATAATTTCACTCTTTAGGTTTGACTGCATGTCATTTTTGTCATGTCCCCAGGTGCTGCACTTACGTCTAACATGAAAATCTGGGAATTTATTAAGAAATACTAGTTTCTTCATATCTGAATTAGAACAGTTTCAAACAAAACTTTCTTGGGAATACGGTTTTAATTGTTCAATTTATAGCGGTGTTATTTTTGTATTGTCTATATACTATTATAGCATTGTTGAATATTTAGATTTTAGCTTTTAATTTTTTATTTATGGTTTAATTATTAAATGTGCGCTTTTGTCTTTTTTTGCCATTTAATTTATTTTTATTTCAGTTAGTTGTTGAGGCAACATTTGCAATTTTAAGATTTTTAAGTCTACATTTGTCATCTAATTATATTTCATGTCAATGAATGAAAACTTTATAATAGGTTTTAGTTAACAATAACAACAGTGATGACTTTTGGGGTTTCCTGCCTCCTCGATATCACTTTCTAGCCTTTCTGCATCGTCCTCCAGGAAGTGACATCATTTTGGAGGGAAACAACTATTACCATTTACTTATGCTTGTAAATTGTAACTATTCATTATCAATAATAAAGTTCATGCATCTGAGCTTGACCAGACCATATTTCTGAAAGTCGCTTTAACAGAAATGCATCCTTAAATTACTGCATAACTGAAATGAATACATATGCATGATGCGGACTTCATCTTGCACTGGCTTTGTTGGTTTTACTTTCAAAAGTATTGATTACGAAAAGCAGTTTTCAAACACAAAGCATTAATATCAAAGTCCCTGCATTTTCTTCAAGAGTGCGTGTGCATCCAATCAACCTCTTCTGGACCTGCGCTCTTATTCTCAGGCATGTAATTAGACATTTGAGCCACTCTAAACAACAACTCGGGCTGAAATGGCACTGCAGTATGCACTTTAAAAAGCCAATTCAAGAGGGAGTGATGGCGCATCAGATCGACGCCACTGAGGAAGAAACAGATGAGAGAAAGCAAATGTACCTGTTGCTTCTGCTGCTGCTGTTTGGTGAGGTTGCGGCAGTATGTATTGTACTTGACAATTTCTTGGCTCATGCCATCCACGCGGTCCATCAGCAGCTGAAGGCTCTTTTCCAGGTGGTTACTATGGCAACAGATTGACAGATAGTTTAGTCAAACAAAGTTTGTGTAATAAACGGCTGACTGCACATCAAAGCGTAATTGCTCCACAGTGATCTTCTACTCAATTAAAAACCCAAGATGACAGTAGCATGATGTGCCTGATAAGGATGACTATCTGCTCTGAATTTATGTGCCGATTTGCGAGGGGGCCACCAAGTATCTCCAACTAAACCTTCGCCTGATAGATCGGCTCTGTTCCAAAACCTATTAAGGCAGTATACAACAAGGCAGCTCATCAGGGTTTGGAACAGAGCCATTTTACCTCATATTGTAATTCCCCAAAAGCCAGGTGAATTGCTTTATTAATCAAGATTAGGTTTTCGAAGAAAAAAGTCGTTTCCATTTTTATCTGGGGATAATCACAGAGCCCTTCCGAGAACATTCTGGAGCGTTAGGAAAAAGATGACACCAGCCACTGAAAACACTTTGAAGATAAGCATGATGGGAAATGTAGTCCGGGGTGCTATGCAACAGTTTGTGTAGTGCGAGAGTCAATGTAAATGGAAAGGGTGACATCTGGTGGTGAATAAACAGAAGTCCATGGACTGAATTCGTGACAGTAGCACACTGCTGCAAATTGGATTTAAAAAGTGTCAATGATACACTATAAAAATGATTGTAACTGTCACCAAAAAATGACTATGCTATGGCAAATGGATAACAGTAAGTCTTACTATATACAGTGAGAACAGATGTAATGAAATATTTCATGTAATTTGACAGTAAAATACTGTTAAATGTGCAATTTTTGAAAGTGGAAAAAGAGCAAATCATATAATTTACAGTGAACCCTGTGTGATGGCTCACATTTGATGGTTTTTCATTGAAATAAGAGTTTCTTCCTTTTTTCCCCTTATCAGTTATGTTGTTTTGTTATACATTGTGTTGTTAAATTATTATTTATTGCCTTAGTTCAGTGTCATGCGTGTTATCATGATGGTGGTTTGCATTTGTATGACACTATGCACCTTCTTTATATTAGTATTTACACTAGTTGTGATGGACTTTGATTTATCATGTGGCTTTCTCTCTACCACCTGCTTTTTGAGGTGGTTGTCAGTATATTTTATATACCGTTTGTCTGAGGCTCTGGATTACAGGTAATAATGTTGTAAACAATGTTCAGTTTCTTGCACAGACTGATCGTTTCGCTTCATAAGACTTAAATATATCATCAGGAGTCATGTATTAATTTTGTCTTGATGTATATGCTTTTGAGGACTCTCAAAGTGACTAGCATTTTATGAATGAGGACCATGGTTTCAGCTAAAAATCGTCTTTTCTATTCTCCTGAAGAAATAAAGTCACCTACATCTTGGATGACCTAAGGGTGAGTAAATTAACAGCAAATTTCATTTTGGGGTGAACTATCACTTTAAGGTTTTTTTTAAATCATAAAAGTTAAGTTATATCTACAAAACTTCAGTTACTAACATATTTTTAATGATAAAGTTCTGGCAAAGTTCTTTTTACAATAAATTTCACAGGTTTTTTTTTTTTACAATATAGAACAGAAGTCATCTAATGTCATTCCAAACCTTTCTTTGACTCTTTCTTCTGTGAAACAGAACATCTTAGCCACTTTTTCAAAATAAATAACAGTGATTGAAGACACTTCAAAAAAGGAAGCAAAAGCACCATAGAAATATCCTAAAAATGGTTTATATGACTCATGCGCTACATTCCAACACTTCTGAAGTCCTACGAAAGCTTTGTGTGAGTAAAAGACCACAATTTAATCCATTAAATCACTGATTTCTCCTCTAGTGAGCTATCATCCATTGTGAGCAAATCAGCCAATCGTTCAGGGTGAACAGGATCAACCAACTCGATGAAAAGATCCAACCAACAAGCAATGTTTGGTTCACAAATCAAAAAGAATTACTTTCGACGAATGCACCAAGGAGTTTGACTTACTTTTAAGCTATTGTATGGCTTCAGAAGACACAGAATCTAGTGAACGAGCACTTTTGCACCCTTTAGCCCACATTTCATTGTAATTGCACAGAAAAAAAAGTGACCAGCACAGTCTTCCTCTGTTTCACAGGAAAAAGCAGCACTTTGAAATGACATTATGTGCAAGCAAATGAGGACAATTTTCATTCCTCTAACATTCATCATTACATGCTTTCAAGTCTCTGTGTTTTTGGAGTGACACATCTGCTCTATAGACCTATTGGTATTTGCCAAGAAAGGAAAGGGCATCTCTGTACACGACCGAAATTACATGCTGAATACATTATCATTATCTGAGTGCTGATGGGAAGGCTGAATGATTTCACCAGCAGGGCCCATTAAACACACTAACTCCTGGGATGTTCTGAATTACAAATGAAAGACTTACTCAAAATGGCAAAGATTGTGCCGACTCATAAAGCATTAACTATAAAGACCAAAACACCTGCTCACATCCCAAGTGTTTAGTCTATCAATTAGTCTGATTCGGAAGAGGGGCCTGAACAGCTGTGTCTGCTGGGGGAGCATAAACAGTCAGAAAAATGACACTTCCAGTTCCTACCTTCATTAAAGAGGACCAATCAGAGAGAGAGAAAAAAAGGTGATATTTCTTACTCTTTTGAAATAAAAGAGATCAATGTGCTATGTAAATCAGAGTCGGGTGATATAGCTAAAAAAATCTTGATGTTTTCCACCCTTTTGATGCAATTCTCTCTCTCTCTCTCTCTCTCTATATATATATATATCTTGGTGTTTATCTTTATGCTCTGAAATGGCTTTAAAAGGGTGATTTCTTTTCAATCAGAGGAACCAAACAAACACTGTAGCCTCAATGTTTCGAACACAAACTACACTGCTGTTAAAATCCAGTTTAAAAATAATCAAGGCATGTTTTCAACACTAAATATACAAGAAAACACTACTGTTCAAAAGTTTGGGGTCAATTGTTTAATGTAGTTAAACAGTAATGTGAAAAATGATTTAAAATAATTATTTTCTATTTGAATATATTTTCAAATGCACTTTATTCCTTTGATGCAAAGCTGAATTTTCAGTAGGGCAAGCAACTTAATTATAATTGGTTTATAAACATTATTTTAAACATTATGCACTTTTTTTCACAGATAGTCGTGTTACCTGATGCTTTGAATAAATATATTTATATTTTATAAATATAAAATATAAATATTTTGCTCGATGTGCCCTCTTGTGGCCTCAGGAGGGAAGCCAAAAGCTTCACCCTAACTGAAATTATGCATTTTAAACTCGAATATAATTCGAATTTTGATAATATTTAAGTAAAAAAATTCGAATTTAGTTTTTCAGCCATTTTGACAGCCCTAATTTTCAGCATCATTACTCCGGTCTTCAGTGTCACATGATCCTTCAGAAATCATTATCATTTGCTGATCTGCAGCTCAAAAAACATTTCTGATTATTATTAATGTTGAAAACAGCTGTGCTGCGTCATATTTTCATTGAAAAAAATATACATATTTTTGTTTTTCATGATTCTTTGATTAATAGAAAGAAAAGCATTTCTAATATCTTGTGTACATCAAAACTGAAGCCAAGCCGTTCACACAGAACGCAAAGCATATTTCGTGCATTTTCTAGAGGGACATCTATCACCGTTGCACTCGCGTCTCGCACAAAAGAGCCGCATGTTTAGAAAGCCATGCAAATTTAATGCAAGTTCAACTTTGAAAAACATATCTCGAGACTTTATGGCGGGTTTTTTCCCCCTCCCACTACAACTCGTGTTTTTAAAATGAAGAATGTACTCTGTGTGATTGGTGTTCGGCCCTTTGTATTAAACTATGCATACATACATGATGCTGTTTTGTTTATAGTTGTTTATACAACTTAATTATAATTGGTTTATAAACATTATGCACTTTTTTTCACAGATAGTCGTGTTACCTGATGCTTTGAATAAATATATTTATATTTTATAAATATAAAATATAAATATTTTGCTCGATGTGCCCTCTTGTGGCCTCAGGAGGGAAGCCAAAAGCTTCACCCTAACTGAAATTATGCATTTTAAACTCGAATATAATTCGAATTTTGATAATATTTAAGTAAAAAAATTCGAATTTAGTTTTTCAGCCATTTTGACAGCCCTAATTTTCAGCATCATTACTCCGGTCTTCAGTGTCACATGATCCTTCAGAAATCATTATCATTTGCTGATCTGCAGCTCAAAAAACATTTCTGATTATTATTAATGTTGAAAACAGCTGTGCTGCGTCATATTTTCATTGAAAAAAATATACATATTTTTGTTTTTCATGATTCTTTGATTAATAGAAAGAAAAGCATTTCTTTGGAAAAAAAAAAAAAAAACTCTTTTTAACATTGTAAAACTCACTTTTGATCAATTTAATGCATTCTTGCTAAAAAAAAATTTTTTTCTCAGAAGAATTGTACCCAAACTTTTGAAAGGTATTTTCATTTATATGCATTAATATAACAAGAAAAAAGAAAAAAAAAAGTAATTGAGTGATGATTAAAATCCCAAAATAATTAAATGAAAAATGACTGAAACTGACAGTTTGAACCAGTTCAGAAAAATAAAATCAAACAAATCTGAAATCTTTCAGAATGAAGTTACACCAACTAATTAATGGCCATATTTGCATATCAATGCTGACTCCGTTTTCAACAACCTAACAGGGACATTACTTGTTTTCCAATGCAAAGATGTCAGACTATCACAAGACATCATTTACTCTCATAGCAGGGCAAATTTACATACAGAAGTCTTAAAGGTACAGTAGCAAAACAAAAGTCATAGCGAGGGTGAAAAATGCTCATGCAAAACTAAACTACAACATTTATAGTGCAAGAAACCCTGGACTTCAGAGAGAGAAAAAAATGCTGTAGAATATGCCTCTTTTATAGACTTTAATCTTTCCTCTAAATTCAACACGTTTAATATACTGTCCTTGAAGCTGCTGGTCATATTAGTTAAATAAAAAAAAGAAAGAAAAAGGAAAGAAAATTAATTCTGAACGTAATGGGACTCATTTCTGGGAACTGCTCTCCTGGAAACCAATCTGTAATAAAATTCAGTTGAATCTAACTGGATTAGCCAAATTAATTTAGAAGAGAAGACTATTTGCAGAAGAACAAAACGTCCAGCTCCAGCTAGAAGCATTAATGATGGACCCCCGACAACCTCATTTTAGGTCAGCGGCTCTCATCTGGTGGGCCGTTGGGTCAGTAATCTGGGAAAGAATTGTTAAATGCAAATAAAATGCAACTAACCATATAATTGTGCACAATAAATAGGCTTATAAACTTTTAAAACGCATTCCTATCAGTTGTTACTGACATCCGGTCAAACTCTACAGTATTTTGGCACAGATTCAGCTATCGCTTGGTTATATGGTTAATATCAGCACAATATTAAACGTAAAACCAATTAAGAAACCGCTTTTGGTTATACTGGTTAAATGATGGTTAAATGATGATAGATGCAAAAGACACATCTAAATATGAGGTGTGATGCTTGTATTTGTCTGTTATTGCAACTAAATTGAAATGTTGAAATTGCTGGAATAAAATCACTGTTTCGCATTTGTAGCATTTCTCTGCTCCCAGAAGGCTGGTTTTTATAACGGTTTGGTCCAGGCAACATGCAAGACTTATTTGGAGTGTCAAGATTAAACTGTGCCGTCAGGTCGTGTCAGCGTGTATTGCATTTCCTCGGTCAAATTTCCGGGGCGAAACAGAGCCATGGTAGAGAGGCTTAAAAGACACGGATTGACGAGATGAATCAGCAAATGACAAATCTTTTTCCCAAAATGAGAGCGTTGAACACAGAGTTCAGGGCAGGGGTGATTCTGACCTGCTTGACAGATTGAGCAGCTCGTGCTTGTCAGCCACCGTACTCTTCTCTTGCAGATCCAACAGGAGCACATTTATGAGATGAGAGTTCTTGATGACGATGGGGACTTCCTCGAGCATGTGCTCATAGCCAATGCAAGCCTTCTTCAGCCTGAGAAAAACAGAGAAACTGTCTGTATCAATACCAAAATATTTATTAAGAAAATACAATACTACTGTTCAAAATATACTTTTTAAAATAAATGAATACTTTTTTTTTCAGCAAAGATGCATTTAATTGATCAAAAAGAGACATGTATAAATGTTACAAAAGATTTCAAATGAATGCTGTTTTTTGAAACTTTCTATTCGTCAAATAATTCTGAAAAAAGTATCACGGTTTCCACAAAAATTATTAAGCTGCACCAGTTTTCAACAGTGATAATCAAAAATGTGAAATCACTGCACTCAACCAATACTTAGCATGTGTAGATCAGTAAATATAATTACTTCATAATTACTTCAAATGAAAAAAGCAGGATCCGCACTCACTTGTAAACTTAATGTTTTTTTTTTGGATTTTTTATTATACAAAATGGAAAAAAATGGATCATCAGGATCATATGGATCATATCGACACTGAAGACTGGAGTAATGATGCTGAAAATTCAGCTTTGCATCACAGGAATAAATTATATTGTACAATATATTAAAATAGAAAACAGTTATTTTAAATTGCAATAATATTTTACAATATTGTTTTACTGTATTTTTGATCAAATAAAATGCAGCCTTGGTGAGCAAAAGAGACTTTTCAAATACATAAAAATTTGCAGACCCCAAATTTTTTAACTGTAGTTTGTGTCCTCACTACCACTTTCAATCTATGTATGAATGTTTTTTTTTTTTGCCCCCAAAACCACTTCCCATCCTGTTAATCTTTTGACAGAAAAAAAATTTGGGGGGGAAAAACAACAACAATTTAAAGTAGTATTACACTTATTGTTTTTATGCTTAAACCCTTTTTCGTCTTTGACCCATATATACAGTGGTGTGATTTCTTATTTTTTTGCATGTTTGTCACACTTTAATGTTTCAGATCATCAAACAAATTTAAATATTAGTAAAAGATAACACATGTGATCACAACATGCAGTTTTTAAATGAAGGTTTTTATTAAGGGAAAACAAAATCCAAATATATATATATATATATATATATATATACACACACACATACATACACATACTAGGGCTGTCATCGTTAAAGGAAACCAGGCTGATTACATCAGAGATTGCAGAGAGAACAGAGACTCGCATTGCGTTTTCAGTGAATTATTCATTCCAGTGTTTCGCTTTTAAACACGAGCTCTGTCATATTCTGTGATTGTCTCTGAAGAGCGCGAGCCCTCACACGTCACACGCGCTGTGTGAAGTACATCTCATCTCTACAGCAGTTAGAGGGGCATTGGACCCTCTGGCCCGGGCCACGATCTGTCATTTCAATGAGTTGGTATGTTCTGCAATTCAAGCTGAGTTGCAGAAAACTATGGAGGAGCAGAAGAATATTTGAGGAATATCGATATAGCGCTGCCTCACAGACCCTGAGCACAGATTCAGACTGATATCCTCTATGAATCTGACAAGCGATCTGTATGCATCATTCACGATGACTCACCCCGCTATGTTCACTAGACAAATAGAGGCTT
This sequence comes from Sinocyclocheilus rhinocerous, assembly GCF_001515625.1. Taxonomy (NCBI): domain Eukaryota; kingdom Metazoa; phylum Chordata; class Actinopteri; order Cypriniformes; family Cyprinidae; genus Sinocyclocheilus; species Sinocyclocheilus rhinocerous. The sequence goes on along the minus strand of NW_015661874.1, from coordinate 81,004 downwards.
ATTTTCATAATCAATAGTGTTGCTCCTCTTAACTAGTTGAATATTCAAGAAGCAGCCTGCAATGATGAGCGCCAGCCTGAGAGCGCTGGCAGATGACAAGGTCAAAACAAGCCATAGGAACATGTTTGATGTCAACATGAACCAGTGTAACCCATTTTACATCTTTAATCTGACATGTTTCCGAATGAATACAGATATTTGCTGATGTCAGTTAGAAAAAATATCTATAAAAATATCTATAAATTTCTTTTTGTTTTTATATATAAAAAAACAAAAGCATGGAAATAATTAAATAATAATAATTAGGGGTGTAACGGTTCACAAAATTCACGGTTCGGTTCGAAACGACAGTGGTGTCACGGTTCGGTACATTTTTACACGGTTCGGTAATTGGTTACGTCGCACTGTTGGAAATATTTCTGTTTTAAACCATGAAGGCGAGCCAATGGATATCACATAAGCAACGTGCAAACTCAGAAAGTGAAAGTAAAAACGGAATGACAGTGTAATGATGGAGCTTTCGGCATCTGACGCCGCATATTCTCTCAGAGACAACGAGAGACGAATCAACATAGGCTGATAACGGTATATAGCTAACTGTTTTCATTTATTCCCTTAATATTTCTCTTGTGGTCCGTATAGTGAAAAAAAAAAAAAAAGACAATAAACGCATTTTGTGTTAAACAGCTTGTTTTTGAAAGTTGGTGCTTGAAATAGGCTAAAGCTTTTTATTCATTGATTTTAATTGAAGACTGCTGAGTTAATATTTTAATTATAGGTCTATAATTCATTGTATATAGACCTGTTTTAAAATACTTTTTTTTTTTTTTACATTTTAATCGAGGAGTAAACAGCCTAATCTTTTGTTATCCTCGCAGTGCGTCAGTTATGCGGTAGCTAATATTGCGGGGCAAATTAATTGTGATTTTAATTTAATAATAAAAGTAACTTCATCATAATAATAACAGTCCTAATAAAAATAAGAATGTAACAGGCCTACATTAATTGGAAATGCCAAATCCTCTTGATATCGCCAATAATTGTTGTTTTTGACAATATCTCTGGCTATTGTTGATACAAGATCATCGTCTTTCGACACACCCCAGCATGAGGAGGTTATCGCGGGGCCTTTCGCAGTGCGTGCCCATCCACTAGACAGCACGTTGTCTGTTACGTCATTTGGGCTGCCTTGTTGAGCGCAGTGGCACAGTGGCACATTATATTTCACACACTTAAACCTCTTTTAGTTTCCATATGTAATGGGATTAGTCCAACGAATTGTTCGGTTTGTAATGCGTACCGAACCGAAAGCCTCGTGCCGAACGGTTAAATACGAATACGTGTATCGCTACACCCCTAATAATAATAATAGTAATTAAATAATGTATTTTAAATAATGCATAAATAAAGTACATACAAAACATTATATAATTTATGAAACGTAATTTTTTTACATGAATTTATAACAGTGCAAATAAAATATAAATTATTATAATAAATATAACTGTTTGACATATTTAGAAATTAATTATATAATAAAATTTGTGTTATTTTAGTATAAGATACTATTATAGTTTTTTATATATTTTGAATGTTTTATTTTTATACATTTTAGTTTTTTTTTAATTTAGTTCATTTTAATTTTGTTTTTTTTGTCTATATAGTTTTTTATTAATTTTTATTTCAGTTTTAGTTTGTTATTTTAGTATATGAAGTTAAACTAAATTAAAATGAGAAATGTTGATTTGGCAGCTAGCTGTTTTTCATATTTTATAGTTTTTATTCATTTTAATATAAAAAAATAAATAACAAACATAAGCTTTATATATATATATATATATATATATATAATATTATATCGCCCAGATCTTTTTGAAATGGGCGGTCGTTTTGATGAAAGATTAAAAATGTTTTGGAAAAAGGTTCAAAGATCATGAATAGTACACAATAAGCTCTGTAACACACATTAATAAAGCAAATAGTATTGACTTTGATTTGGTGTTGACTTTAATGCATCTGTGAAGCCTCTTTACCCGCAGCTAACCCTACAGCGCTTCAGTCCCCAAGCGAAATACTTTATGTCGTTGTTTTTCTCCTGATCGCTCAGATGTCACTGCTTTGCAGATACATTCCCCCATTAGGCTTATGTCTAGCAGCAATTTAAAATCAATTACCATCTGCCGAGAAGCCAGCGAGGTTGTAAACTTTGTGCATTTGTTTTTTTGGCAGACAGTGCTGACTACTCCTTCAAAGACGCCCCATCGTGACAAATAAAAGCCCCTCACTGATGGCTCCTTCTGAGTGGGGACGCATTTCTGTTTGTGCGCGTTAAAAAAGGTTCCCATTAGTGACAGATTAATGGAAATAGGAAAAGGAAGCAACGGAAGTAAAAGGAAATGGAATGAAGTGTGTAAGTTGGTAAGAACTGAACTGGAGTCTTACGCCTCCGGAGAGAAGTCTTTCTCCTTGCAGATCTCCATTAGTTTGGGGGTCAGTCTGTAGGCCTTCAGACAGAGAGAGCCTTGAGCCGTCTTTATGGGATCTATGAAGCAAAAAACATCACAAAGGTAAGCTAGATTCACATATCCATGTGCATACAGCTGAGTTTGATATTAGTAAGAGCCTATGATTGCCACAATGCAAAAAAACGCAGATTGAATTGCGGAATCCAGTCACAAAAATGGAATTTACTGTATAACACGGAATGACACAGAATCTCAAATTTAGCAGTAGTAATAATAAAAATATATTTTTTTGTGATCTAATTTTAACCTTTGTTGTTTGCAAAAAATAAAATGAACTCTTAAATTTCCATTTGATTACATTTTAAAAGATTAATTCAATTGTTAATCTTTTATATGCCTTTATTTGAAAAACTAAAACATAACAGAATTTGCGAAAAAATGAAACATTTCATTTTTATTGTAAAAAAAAACTTTTTATGGATTGAGCTCATTACACATGGTTTTTGATCATTAAAATTTAACTAGACTTTTAAAATGCAATCAAGAAAAAAATGAAACTGGGAAAAATAAAACTGAATTTGTTTACTGAATTTGTGAACTGAATATTTAATAGGCCCATAAAATGTTATATATATATATATATA
>NW_015661874.1:67725-72484 GCF_001515625.1 Sinocyclocheilus rhinocerous | reverse complement strand
CTTAAAACTTAAAAAAACTGAAACTAGTTAAAGGATTTAAAGGGATTTACAGAAAATACTGAAAAAATATATATATTATATATATATATATAACATTATATATATAATTTATATAATAATATAATATATAATTTTTTACTAAATGTACTAAATTGTTGTTAAATTGTATAAGTTTTATTATTTCCATTAATTAATTAATTAATTAATGTTTTTTTGATTACTAAAACATTCAAATGGAGTAAATAATAAAGGAATTTGGGGGATTAACATTTATTTCAGTTAATGATTTAAAAAAAAAATCATGCACACAAATATTGGACACAATAGCTATTTTAGCAATAATGTTTTTTTTTGCTATTAATGACAAGCATATTCATAATCAACATTTGTTTTGCTTCATCTGCCATATTGGATGGATTTTTTCAGTGCATTCTGGATTGCCTGAACAAATGAAGGCATTTTGTAAGTAAAGGTAAGCTTCATTCCTCTTGAAACAGGCAAAAAGAAATATTTGCCAAACATGCCCACATTCAAGATATTAACAGATATGCATGTGTTGCACATAATGGAAGACGTGATTAAAAAAAGGTTGCATGAACGTGGCATATATAAAGTTAAATCTACAACAAATCTAAGCTTATATACAGCAGTAGTACATCACAATATTATTTTGAGTGCTTTCAGTAGCATTAAATCCCAAATATAATTCTGCATGGACAAAGGAATAACATAATTTTTCTAGCAATACAGACTAATGACTCCATCAATGACCGATACGGAGGCTGAGCAATGTACCTATAATTATGTTTCATTATATTTGAATCCTTCAATGACGTTCAACAGACACTACCATTCAAAAGTTTGGAATCACATTTTTAATAGGCTTTTTTCTTTGACTTTTGCTCACAGAGGAAGCACTGAATTGCTCGAAAACAATACTAATGCTGCAAATTATAATCACCGTTTGAAACCATGGCTTTTGATTCAGTCTTTACCTGCACACAGCATCACTCCAGCCTACTCAGAAACCGCTGTGACACCTCATCCTTACAAAATGACTGCTAATTTGGCACTACAGAAACATTTCTTATTACCTCAGCTCTGTTTGGAATGGTTCTGCGATTTAATGAAGTGTGGAAATGGCAATACAATGCCTTTTTTTTCAGTTGTTGAAATATTGAGTACACTTTTCTACAAGTCCAATTTTGGTTTCAAAAAGAAACCACTTTCCCTAGAAACTCGGCAGGCTTTTGTTGTCTGCATATGCAAGCGTGCATCTGCCGTCTCGTATGAAGAAAGATGACTGGATTTAACCAGGACAGAGAGAGAAGTGGACAACCTAGATGCACAACAATAAGACGACATGTAGATCAGAGTGAAACAGATGCATTTCAGGTCTTCGGCTTGCAGTTTGATTAAACAGAACACTCTAAACATCAACTTGATCTGAAGACGTGAAGGCTTAGTAATGCTGCTGGCCTTTTAGGAGTTTCAAGCTGACAAGAATAGATGCAAATATAGATGCAAAGATAAAACAAGGAATTCAGCCTTAATAGTTACTGTGGTGCATTTTAAACCATCAAAACAGAAACAGGTTATGTTTAGAGATTGTTATTATTAAACATGAGAAGCACATGATCTTTGAATAATGTCTCTGAGAAGAGGAAAAAGCTTAGATAAGCAGTACATGCCTTTAATGGTTTATCTGAAATGGGAACAAGGTGTATAACATTAAAAGAAAGGTCACAGAGTTAAGCGCCATAAAACAACCGCTTCCATTCCGCACCTCCAAGACATTTATATTCACTGGCCGGATAACCAATCTCAGGCACGAGGGGCAGGAGGTCACGCAGAGAAGCCTTTCCCCCCCACTTTCATAAAGAAATCATCGACTGCAGGAGCTGTCAGTTTTCATAATCAAGCTGCGCCAACCACAAAAGCTTACCTTTGCTTTTAGTAAGCGAGTTGTATTGAATTAATGTGCTTGTCAGAGAGATGTCAAAGGCTTTGAAATGTTCACACGGGCCTTATCAGAGCTGCCACTCACATCCAGCCTGCAGAGGGGTCCTGCGCACTTCTTAAAATGTCCTTCCTTTGCCAAAGGTACGTCCATCTAGAGTCACGGGTGGCCATTTTAAATAATAATGCCATAATAAAACTGAAGCCAATGCAAACAAAGGATAAGATTTTGGAATTGAAGTGCAAAATGTTGTCTTTTGTTTCACTCCACTAATGTTCAGATCTAGCTTAAAACATAGAGCATGACACATGCAATGCCAAGGTCATGGGTTCAAATCACAGGGAATGCATGAACTCATGAATGCAAATCAACTTGATTTATTTAAATACTAGGATAAAATGCATTAAAAACAGAAAAAGTGCATTAAAAGCACCTAAGATTTCACAATGCATTTCCTGCCAAAACTGATTTCTTAAGGGTCAGATCTGCTAAATTAACACTGAAACCGTCTAAACTGCAAGACTTCTTTCCTCTACATGCAGAGATTTGAGCAGATTTTCATTTAGCCTTTAATATATCAGCTCGCATTATTTATACAAATATATATACAATCAATACAGAGGGTCATGGGTTCAAATCACAGCAAATGCATGAACCGATGAATGCAATGCAAGTCAATTTATATTAATCAAAGGATAAAACATCTGCTAAATGCATAAATGTATAAAAAAAAAAAGACAGATATTCTACCAAAGTGCATTAAATTGCCTTAAAGTCACGTAAGATTTTGCAATGTCTTCTAATGCATTTCCACTCAAAACACAGTTCTCAATAAGGGTAAGATCTGCTAAATTCACACTGAAACTGTATAAACTGCAAGACTTCTTTCCTCAGTATGCAGAGAGATGTGAGCAGATTTTTATTTAGCCTTTAATATATCAGCTTGCATTATTGATGGATTTAAAGGGGGCATGATTAAATATAAAGAACGGCACGGCAGTGTGGCAGCCGGAGCTGTGAACCGTGTGTCGAATACAGGGCAGAAAAATACTCCACTTCCTGAGTACACCCTTCACCCAATAATGTCCGGATGCACTTTATACTTACACATTTGACAGACGCTTTTATCCGAGGCATTCATTTTGCAAGTTTGTGTATCGAACACTTGACCTAGCAACATGCTTTACCAGCTCAGCAACAACCACAAGACATTTTAATCCTCAGCAGCTTATTAGTATCATGTACTTTGACTGAAACCAACAAGAAAGTTACCAATTTAAAATGAAGCAATAAGTCTGTAACATAGCAAAAGTAAAGCAGAGCATGTAAAACTACCTTAACCGTGGTAAAAACACTCCGTCTCTCAAGGCAACCATAAGCAACCTATTGTTAAGTGCATTAACATTACACTGACTTGACCTGCTGGAAAAATAGTTCATTCTGATTCTAAAGACGTAATTTTATTTATATAGCACTAGCTTCACAATGAGTTTAAATTAATAATTTTAAGAAATAAATTGAATGCAATATACAAAATTAGAAAAAAAATAAAAAAAGATTAATTATTATTTTAAACACAAAAATGGCAATTAGCAATTCATCCACCAGAAAAGTTGTAATTAGTCTTATCAAATATGGTTTACAGTTATTATTCAACATTTAAAATGCTATTCACATTTAAATGTTTGGGGTTCAAAAATAAAACTGTCAGGAAAAAAAAAAAAAGTCAGAACTATGCATTTTAATAATACTTACTGTTAAGTAAATTAAAAACAAAGTAAACTGAAAAAAATCTAAAAATAAACAGCTGTTTTTGTGTCTGTGAGAAAATATTCCACATGCAGATAGCGATATGATGTAAAGTAGGGGTGCTCCGACTGATCGGCTACCGATCACTATCGACCGATAATCGCTTTGGGATGTTTGATCAGCTGTCTCTAAAAAGGCAGATCTCAAAAAAACGATCTGATGACGCGCCTGCTGTGAGAGGTTTGGCACGACATGCAGTGGCACCGTCTCAGTCTCTGTCCGGCACGGGTAAAATAATTATAATTCTGAAGGTGAGGTACTCACCTTCATATTTCTTCATTAAATAACTTATAAAGTAATTTGAAAACTTTCTGTGAGACATAATTTCACAAACGGCGTGAGTGAATCACCGCGCGCGCTCTCTCTTTCTCTCTCAAAATACGCAAATGGCTTTAAATCACATCACGTCTGCACTATAAGCGAGCTGCAGGCTGCACAGTTGACACAGGAATTGTCACTTGCACAATCGAGGCAGTGTCGCATCGTCACTAAAGTTTATAAATTACATTTCTTTTTAATTCTTGCCAGTGTTTAAACCATTCAGCGCTCGCGCACTCTCCTGGAGACAGTATGCTCATGCACACTCACAGCGCACACACATAATGCCAGGTTCACATTACTCCGTTTGCACCCCTCAAAATAACTCAACACACAGCCATTAATGTCTAAACCGCTGGCCACAAAAGTGAGTACAACCCTAAGTGAAAATGTCCAAATTGGGCCCAATTAGCCATTTTCTCTCCCCGGTGTCATGTGAAAAAAATTTTTTTTAATAAAAAACAATTGAAGTATGTTTAACAAGTATGAAATAGTATGTTATACTATTTCAGTCTTTCTACTTAAAAATCTCACATTAATTCAATGTGTTACTTACAACTAACAATTTCTAAGTGAGAATTGCTTCAAAATAAATCCAAGTAAACTGTAGCTAGCTAAAATAAAAGACCTGAACTAAAACCAAACTATGCAGAATAAATTTCATTGGCATTA
>NW_015661874.1:64426-67474 GCF_001515625.1 Sinocyclocheilus rhinocerous | reverse complement strand
ACTTGGAATATCAAAACGATGGTCAAATCCTGAACGCACGGCTGATTCCAGCCTGTGAATGCACTGTGTGTATCTTGGGTTATTAACTAATGAGACTCACCATAAATAAGCACCACAGACTCTTCGATTGCATGCTGGTAGCTGAACTGCGAGTCCAGCAGGGCTCGGCTGACAAAAGAGCCGTAGTACGTAGACTGATACCAGCCGACGTGGAGATGGTCGATGTTCACATGCCGGAGACTCCTCATCATCTCCATCTGGTATTGAACTGGAAAAGATGAAGAGAAAAAGCACAAGAGAGAGAAAATGAGTTTATATCTGCTTTATGAGAAATGATTGTGCTGGGTAAAGAAAGTTTGACATTTCCAGAGCCGTTCATTAGTCAAAGCAAAAAGCTTCAAGCTGGTGCATCATGAGAGAGCATACGAGTGAGATACTAGAAGAACAATGGCTGGGTGGATTCCCAATATCAAATTTTCCCAGTGCACATTCATTTGACCAAAAGCACAATACTAATGCAGTGACTTCCCAACGGTGTTTGATGGATTAGACATATTATTTGAAGCTTCATCTAACATGCTCCATTATAACTCGCCTACATCCAGTTATTGCACAGATATGATAAAAATGTAACTAAAAGAGATTAGGCATGTTTAAAATCAACTGTAAAAAAACAAAAAACAAATTTTTATTAATTAAAATTACATTAAAATGTTTGAAAACACAACCATAAAAATCTACCTCTGATTACTGTCAAACTGATTTTTTTTTTAAATGCAGTAAATAATTCAATATTATAAAGCTTAAAAATATTAAATCAATTAAAAAAAAAATATGATAAATTAAACTACATAAATTACAAAAAATAAATTAGAAAAATAAAAAAAAGTACAATTGTGTTTATAGTCACACACTTATAATGCAAGGTATTACAGAGTTTAAAAGCAGAAACATGAAGCTTGTATCTCCGTTAAAGTGCTTACATAAATTCTTCCTTCCAAACAAGTGTGTTACTTGAGCTGTAAAGTTGTCAAACCATGCTTTCAGCAGTCAAACTACATTTCCAGGCAGATGAACTTTAGTTATGCAGATGCTTGCCTTAGCAAACAGCGCTAATAAACCCCAGCACACCTCCTATGAACACCACATCCTAATCCGATAAAGTCTCAATACAAATTTTAGGTGCACTGTCTGTAAAAAACTGCAAGCCTCTGCAAGTTTGCTCGAGTGATCTGGCACAGCCAGACAGGAGAAAAGAGAGAAGAAGGGCAGCAGATTATGGGGAGAGATGTCAGCTCTTCAGAATGCCGGGTGAAGAGGGGACAGCGGTGAACTTTAACAAGGATTTACACAGGGACAGCTCACTTTCGGCTGGAGGAGCACGAATGTCACATCTGCAGGAGAGGAGAGAGGCAGATGAATCGGTCTGAACAAACGAAGCAGACTCCACACCTCGACTCAGATGTAGCTGCTTATAAATAAACCCTACTGGGAGGCAAGCAAATGTGCAGTGCACACTCCAGGAGACCGTGTTAAAGAGAGTGGGCATCTTTCGGATGAAGTCGATTCAAATCCATGCACTGGGGTAAGTTTAATTGCCTGTGCCAGCTTTTCCAGGCAGTTGGTGGAGCAGGATAGAGATCCGTGGGATGAGGAACGGTCGGGTCGCCTCCTGTTGAAGAGCAGGATCCTGACATGCTGTCACCACTCTGAGACTATATGGGATCCCAGCTCCCTGGATGAAAGCAAAAGAAAAGAAATGGCCTTGAACAACAAAAAGTTGTTGGAGCGCCATGTTTTTTCTCCAGACAGAAGATGGGACTGACAGCGCTCTACTCAAATGCAGATCTGCAAATGCAATTCTAGGCAACATGTTGCAAGTCTTGTTGAACATAATTATGTGTGCTACTAGTGGTAACAAACCTCTCGAGTAGTCAAGGGAGCAAAAGAGCTAATTTCAATAGCCTGGGTCAGTAACCCTGATGTGTAATTCTCGCAGCTAGATATAAACAAGTCGACTTGTTGAGCGATATTCTCTTTAAATGGTTGCTCTGCTATTATAGTAGTTGACCTGAAAGAAAAAACTGGACATACAAGACATTTACACTACTGAACATACATCTCTATTTACACTAGAGATTACATCCATGTTGAGAAAACAGTGTGCACTTGAACTCTGACACATTTCAAAACACGACAATAAACGAGAACTTGCTTGCATATGGCTAGAAGTATTTTGTTCAACTTGCATAGAGTATGTCTTGTGCCTTCCAGCATTATTACAGTCTTGGAAACACAAAACAAGATAATCCAAAGACACATAACTGTTACTCAAGACTGACTGAATCTGTTTGTGGACTGGCAAACACTCAACAGGTGTTTTCTGAGCCATAACACCCAACGTCACAAGAGCCACAAGACGCTGCAAATCAGACCGCTCCTCCACAGACACAATATTTCACCAAACAAACAAAATCTCATCAAATATCAAGAGGATTACGCCTCAATCAGAGTTCTCGTTAGGGCTGTGTATCACCAGCAAAGACACGATACGATGCGTATCACGATACAGGGGCCACGATACGATACGGGACTGCACAGAATTTCGGGACTACAAGAATTTAGTAAAACAGCTGTTTATTAAACACTGCATACCATAGGGCCGTTGCTAACTTTTGGCAGAACAGGCAGTTGACCTCTGCATTATGAAGGGCCTCTATAACTGTACCACAGTACAATAGCCTATAGGTAATGATATGTCGCCATTGTTAACTATTGGCAGAACAGGCACTTGACCTCTGCATTATGAAGGGCCTCTATAACTGTACCACAGTACAATAGCCTATAGGTAATGATATGTCTCATGTTTACATTGGGCACTCCCCACCAGGTACAATATTCTGATTGTTTGCATCTTGTTTTTAAGCCCATAAATAATAATGTACTCGTTCTAATAATTTTATATTGCAATGTACTCATTCTGATATATTAAAATCATCTTAACATTGCTGGTAGGTTATCATTGCACAAATCAACACGTTCTACAAT
>NW_015661874.1:59150-64408 GCF_001515625.1 Sinocyclocheilus rhinocerous | reverse complement strand
CGGCAAAACGGTGGTAATTCATACATACACATATACTCTCTCTCTCTCATAAATGAACACTTGAAAAATTACACTTTTTTGATAATAGAATATTGAAGTGGAAATCGCTAAACTGCAAGCTAACCGGTGTCTTCAGAAAGCACGCGCGTTTATCCACAGTGGAGAGAGCGCGTGCACATGGTTGCCAAGTTGACAAAGATAAGTAGCACACTTAGCAGATATTTCTGTATTGCGCAAGTGGGGAGCTCTGTTTTGGGGATTATGTCTATTTTTATCAGGCAACCCCGGTTGCGTTCCTATGCGCGCGCGCGCACAGACATTCTTTTTCACGTTTAGACCAACATTTTAGCGCTGCCCCGCAATTTTATCAATAAAATAGCTTAATCGCTGAAGAGCTACATTATCTTTCTCAACAAGGAGCTGTTAACATCGTTTCTAAAGCAATTAAAGCCACAGCTTCACTGTTAATAGAGAAACGCGGCAAAACGGTGGTAATTCATACATACACATATACTCTCTCTCTCTCATAAATGAACACTTGAAAAATTACACTTTTTTGATAATAGAATATTGAAGTGGAAATCGCTAAACTGCAAGCTAACCGGTGTCTTCAGAAAGCACGCGCGTTTATCCACAGTGGAGCGCGTGCACATGGTTGCCAAGTTGACAAAGATAAGCAGCACACTTAGCAGATATTTCTGTATTGCGCAAGTGGGGAGCTCTGTTTTGGGGATTATGTCTATTTTTATCGGGCAACCCTGGTTGCGTTCCTATGCGACCAGATTAAACCTTGTTGTATTATGCTCTATTCATTATTTTTTAGAAACCTTGCACTTTTCTACTCCGTTTTAAACTGTGTTCTTGTATTCAAATTAAGAGCGGTCCACTGCAGCGCACGTGCTGCGATATCGATACAGGGCCAGCAGTATCGATACTTGTATCGTCAGATCTCTGTGACGATACATCGTCGTATCGATGTATCGAACACAGCACTAGTTCCCGTGCGTATAAAGGACAAACTCAAGTCTAAAAGTGGTGTTGGCTTAAGAAAAAAGCCATATCAGATGAAACCCCTTAACCATAATATTTCCCAGTGGAGACTGAAATCTCAATCTAATCCATGCAGGAAAGCATGTACAAAACCCAAACATAATGCAAAACATTGGCTTGCCTTAAAAGCACAGCTGCTCTTGTGCCGTAGAGCCAGCTTGAGAAAAGCACAATAAAGTGGAAGAACTATTCTTCATTTCCGTTCCATGCTTCAAGCAGAACTCTCGGGACTCAGCGGCAGATGATATTCCTCCGAGAAGAGCACTTCCACCAATCGTGCGGAACGCTGCGCCGGTGAAACTTTTCCTTTTGCTATTCCACGCCCATCCCATTCCACTCCTCTGAAGGCAGGTGACTGGCAGCCTACACATCCAGCGATCGGTCCCGGGGCTGCATGCGTGGAATAAATTCAGCACAAGCGTTTGCTTTGGCAAATTAGAGCGTGCCCACCAGGCCTAACAACTAAATTCATCACCGTGAGGTCCTGACAGGCGACGCTGAATATGAATGAGACACTGAGATGTAATTTGTTCCGAAACTCTTGGTTGGCTTCCTCCAAGCGAATGCACAAGGGGGCGACGTTTTAAAGAACTAAATTGAAGCCAAACAAGCGATTCAAATCTTCAAGCCTCAAAATAAACACTCTCACGGCCCCGCTTCTAGTGAAAAGACAGCTCTGCCATAGTAAACAATCCCTACAGTGCTGTAAAAGCTGATAGGTATGAGGCAATACATTCAACACAAGATGCAATTTGCATTCCCATGGAAGCCTCACAATGACACTTTCATCGTATGAAACCCTCTAAAAATATCCATGCTAAATGAGGCGCGGACGAGGAAACGTTTACACAACTTTTACAATAGTCACCAAAAGAAAAGTAAAGCATGAAAGCACAATGAACACAATGGCTTTTACATCTCCAGTAACACACTCAATGTTGTTTTTGGGGTGAAAATCCGGCATCTACACAGCAAAATCCCCAGAGTTAAATCAACTCTGCTCAGAGTACATATTGTCCCAATCTACAGTGTTAAAGTAACACTGAAGCCGAGTTAAAGTTAATGGGATAATTAAGCAATTAATTAATTGACAAGTGAGCATTAGTAAAGAAAACCCGCTGTTAACAATGTTGAAGATGAACAACTACAACTCAGGCTTTTAGACATGAAAACATATCACATAATCCTCAACAATGTTAACTCTGCTTCAGTGTTACTTTAACACTCTGTAGATTGGGACAATATGTACTCTGAGCAGAGTTGATTTAACTCTGGGGATTTTGCTGTGTAATATGGGATGCAAATGCATCAGTCGTCAGTTTCAAAACAAAACGGAAAACACTTAAAGGTCCCATATTGTCAAAACTGAAATTTCCTGGCTTTTTTCATGATAACTGAGGTCTAGGTGCCATGTAACTACCATATAAGTTTCAAAACAGTCAGTCCACAGTAAAATTCACAGTGGTTGGCCTGGCCGTGCGTCACTCAGAAAACAACAGGCCAGTCAGAAGAGAGGCTCATGAATATTAATTAGACAGGCCAAAATCGACCTGTTCTCAGCAGAGCTCTTGAGAAAGGAGCTGTAAAAATATATTGAGATGGTTTTTGGTACTTATACCGCAAATATATATTCTTAAGGACATCAAAACCTAAAATAAAACTCCAGAAAGGTGTAAAATATTGGACCTTTAAGAGCAAGGGTGCTCCCTTTGCATAAATGCCTTTTGAACAGGGGTATTTCATGGCGATAACGCACTCCCTTGATCTTCACAGAAAGCACAAGTCTCATTTAAGCCGGGCGGGCACGGAAAGCTGGGATTGCAATGCATTGCATCCCACTGTTGCGGCAGCTAAAGGTTCTCATTGTGGCTGTATAATTCAAAGGCTTTTGTGCGCAACCGGCACTTCAGGGTCAAACCCCACCTGACCCGAATTACTTAGACTCTGTTACGCCACCACGGGAAGGAACATTAATTTCATGATACATTGGGTTCTGCTGTCAAGCCTCGAGTGTGAAACACAAGCCACGTAAGACGCAAAGACGTCATTACCTGGACGAGCGGTGACATTTGATTTGTCAGCGACAAAATTCTTCCCCTGACGAAATCCGCCATTAGGCCAACATGGGCCTTCTATGTAGAGTGGCACAGGTAATAAGAGCTCGTGTCACGCTGGAGAATACTTTATTGCCTTTCGTGGGGCTTGATTTCTTAGTGTCAGGGCAACCATGAATTTCGTTTGGAAAGCAGGCCCGTCAAACATGAGAGCAATAACTGGCGTCTGGAATTGCATGCTTTCACATCCACCACTTCTCGGGTCATGTACCGCTCAGGAACACATTGTAATTCATCAAGGCTTGGAGTTGCAAATGGATTGCTTATTATTGGCCAGGACTGATAGACTGAGCCGTAGGCTAGAAGACATGAAGTATAATGCCAGCACAATTTCATTTGACTATTTTTCTGCACGTCCATTAGCAGCCTGGACTACCAAACAGAAGCAGCATACGAAATCAAACATCAAGAGCATGTTTTGCACCGCAGGTCCATCTGTAATGTGTTCTCACACGCTTCCAAATACTCACGACACGCATCTGATTTACGACCAATTCGCCGTAGTGCAAGAACCAGCCGAGGAGCCACAGCGAGGCAAGATGTTCTTGATCATGTCAGATAGGAGTATCAGAGGAATATCAGGAATATCAGAGAACATTGAATTCCTTGGAGAATTTGCAAAGATGGCCGATTGCAGGCACTCCAACAGCAATAACCTGTTTGGGTTCAATAATATTGACCGAAGGTAAAAAAAAGAAGAAAATAAAAAGACTTAAAACGGGGAAAAATATGACTTGAAAAAAAATGAAAAGATTGGAATTAAAAAAAAAAAAAAAAAAAAAAGTTGAAATGAACCCTTAATGGAGAATAAATGCAATAATTTTTTAAAGAGAAATTCATGTTTTGGATCAACAATACTGATCAAAGAATGACTTAAAATGCAAAAAAAGTGACTTTAAAAAAATGAATAAAATTGGAATTTTGTTGAAATGCACCACTAGGGTTTGGCCATTAGATGATGCCTTCGTCCATCGCCGATGGCTGACAGACATCACAATGTCGAGCCGGCATCATGATTTCACCTTGAAAATTGAGTAAGATTGGAATTTTAAAAATAAAAAAAATGACCACTACTAAAATGAAATGCGCCACTAAAGGAGAATAAATGCAAGAAGAAATATACTTTTTTAAAAGACATTTTCACCTGTTTGTATCCAATAATACTGCTCAAAGGTTACAAAGAATGACTTAAAATGGCGGAAATGTGACTAGAAAAATAAGATTGGAATTTTAAAGATAAATGACTTTGTTGAAACCACTAATGGAGAATAAATCCAAGAAAATGTCATTTATTAAAAAGAATAAAAATGAAGCAATCAATGAATTAAATACATTTTACGTTAAAATGCTAAAAAGGATTTTGAGTATATCAGCTTTTCTGAAAAACTAAATTTGCTCAGAAACTGTTTAGTTCCAATTGGAAAAGAAACAATCCATCAAACCAGAGATTTTATGATAAATCATTTAAGATGAAACTGCACTGAAAAGTTTAACATTATTGTATTAATTGTACACTGTTAAAAATGAGTGTAATTTTAACAGTAAAATATTGTAAAGACGCTACAGAAAAAAACTTAATAGGTTAACAGTAAGTTCCCATAATATATACAGGGGAAAACTGTCAAAGATCTAACCAGATATTTCATGTAATTGTACAGTAAAATGCTGTTAATTGCACAATTTTTAGAAGTAAAAAAAGAACAAATCAACGCTTACAGTAAAAAACTGTAAACTTACATTCCCAGAATTCCCTGCGTGACACTCCACATTTAAAAGTATTTTGTTTATATAATCTTCAAACAGAGATGGCGACAAAGAGGCAAAACTTACGGACTGCAGCTTTAATGAATGTTTATTGCATTAAGTGTCATGTGTTACCATGACGGTGTTTAGTGTTTGCATGAATGACTCTGTGTGCCTTCTATATATTAGTATATACTTCAGCTTGTGGAAAAGCTACTTGTGATGAACTGATTCTTCATATTGCGGTCTCTTTTACCACCTGCATTATTATGGTGGTTGCCAGTTTATGTTAAAAATACAAAACAGATTTTAGTAGCAGTGTGCATTGTTGAATTTACTAGTTTACACTCA
>NW_015661874.1:51141-59140 GCF_001515625.1 Sinocyclocheilus rhinocerous | reverse complement strand
ATTCTGTAAAAACTAGAGATGCACCGATCGATCGGCCAGGGATCGGAATCGGCCAATTTTCCTCATGATCGGCATGGATCGGTGACCGGCCGGTCAGTCTCACTTCTTTCTGATTCCGAGCCGATCCGTTTTGTTACCAGCGGCACAGGCAATAACATCAGCCGCACATTCTTGCTCTCATCTCTCCGACAACCCCTTCTCTCACACACACACATCTCATTCGCTCTGGTTAAATAGTGCTTGTATTGCGCATCAAGTCATTCCCGCAGGTTTCGCGCTAACACCAAACGCGCGCGCACCACCACTGATTTATATTAGTGGAGCGCACAAGCCACGCACAGTCTCAAACAGCTTGTGAGCCACAAATACCAAAATGAGTGGCTAACTGCGCTAAAACGTTCAAATGCATACAAAATTGTCAAAATGCCCATCTTGGCAAGTACCCAGTTAAACACAGTGAGTTTTGGAACGTTAAATAGTTGAGAAAGAGAACGCATGTTGTGTAACAGTATATTGGGTCCGTGGATAAACTCTTAAAGGGACCACAGTCCAATATTCCTGCTGCTGTCTGTCATGTTAATCAAAGAACAAAAGACAAAGAAAATAATTTTCTGCTCTTCACTGAATATGTTTTTATAACTTTAATTGTAAGCATTAATCTGTATTTAATTTTTACAATGAAGACTACAGAAATTAAAATCAAATGTAAAATAACACTGAATGTGTTATTTTACATTTGATTACTTTAATTTCTGTAGTATTTCTTAACTGAATAAAAACTTACTTAACCTGAAAAACTTAGTTTCATAGCTCTCTTTATTCTATTGCATTTATTTGTGCTGTTGTTTGCCGCTCAGTCTCAAACAGCTTGTGAGCCACAAATACCAAAATGAGTGGCTAACTGCGCTAAAACGTTCAAATGCATACAAAATTGTCAAAATGCCCATCTTGGCAAGTACCCAGCAGATCACACTAACAAAAAAATCAGAAATCGGAATCGGCCAAGAAAATTGCAATCGGTGCATCTCTAGTAAAAACTACAGATTTTTTTTTTTTTTACAGTGTAACAAGAAAGTTTATAATATCCATTTATAATTGTTCACCCAAGACTCACAACCACTACGAACAGCTTCATCTACACCTACAAATTTGCACAGCCCAAGATTCATGCCTCAAATAACCATAATAGCCATGCTAACGATTAGACAAATTACAACCATATTCAGCCCAACAAGTAAATCCAGAGCCTCCAAGGATAATCATCATGAATTCCATCTTTATTTTACTCCCAGTGAACCTTGAGAATAAGCCACAACCATACCGAAAGACAATGCCATGGCTCCTTCAGGCCGCAGCAGTGACAATCAAACGGATAGAGATCTGCATTATGCATGCATCTCAGCCTTCCAAAGCTGCAATTCTCTAATTTGATACGGCAGTGTGGCCTGCGTGATGGTACTGCAAAATGGGCAATCTGAAACACCAGCTTTATCCCAAAAAAAGATTAAACCAGATGATTTGAAACCACCGCTGTGCACGTTCAACCAACAAAGGTCAACACTGGGCCCTCAGACACCCACCATTCTTCCATTTGGAATAACAAGATCCCTCCCGTCGTGACAATCTACTGCGTCACTGCTTCCACCCAGCAAGTTTGCCAACACCAGATGAAGCTGCAGTATGGAAAAACGGGATCCTGGTTCATTAAGCACAAACCACCGCGAGAATTAATACAGAGACAGCAGGCCAACAACATTACCTCACTTTAGAGCATTGTGGACATTAGTCAGGGTAAACACTATATTTAATTTAACACAAATAAAAATGAAGCTGTGAGGGACAGATATTGGAGTCAACCATTTAGACAAAGTCTGTTCATCTAGAGTTGCAACCAGAGTTGTGCACAAATCAGCGGTGAGGAACTGGCTCCTGCTCAATTCATCAGTCTGAATATGAATAGAATTGGCAGCAGGACGTTCAGTTAGAAACGGAGTGCAAATAACAGGAAGAGGAATTTCTGACAGGTAATGGATTCCGTAAAGTTTTTCCACCTCAGTGAACAAGCTAACTTATTAAATATGATGAAAAACAAACTAAGTACACATTTCAACAGATGACATTTCCAACCGATCTAGCCTGAAACCTAAGACTTTTAAACGTTTTTCTAAACTTTCAAAGACAACATTCAAAGTTTGTCTTGAAAGACATTGCTTTTTCAATTCAATTTTATTTGTATAACACTTTTCACAAGATGTAGTTTCAAAGCAGCTTTACAGAAAATGCTTTCAGTGTTACAATTGTGTTATTCTGTTTAGGTTTTTGAAATTTGTTTTAATTCTACCTTATTACATTCAAAGACAAACTGCATTCAAATACAAACTGAATACAAATTCAGGGACTGAATTTGAATTTAAAAGTCATTCTCAATTAAATTTTAAATGGCGCAATGGCTCAACAACCCTGTTTGCCCCATTCCTAAGTTTTTAAATGACCCGCCACCAGTGTTAAGTCAAAGAATTAGTAAAGCTTTTAAAAACAAGTCTTAAGACATTTGGTTCCATTCTGTTTTGTTCCATCTAGCTGTTTTGCACACATTAATGTAGTGTTGGGTCCAAGTCCACCTTGTCGAAATCCCAGTCCTTTACCAACTGGAATGGAAGACGTTTATGATGTTGATGATTTTTTTACCTTTCATGTTAAAAATTACATACTCTGAAGTACATTCATCTGTACTCTGAAAAATGTCTGTGTCCAAAATGTCTGTCAAAATTGAGTACAAGTCCACTCGAGTCCATCGAGTTTATTCATAATTGCAGTCAAGAGTCCAAGTATCCCAAATCTACAATGCGTCTTACAGAAATGTCACATGTCCAGCCAAGACATGAACCTGCAGCCAGCCTAAAGACCAATTAGTTGATTTCAAAAAGTAGTTTTGCACATCCTTAACTTCCTTTTCCGACCCAAGAAAAATGGCATCCACCCCAGCAAAGGTCCCCAGTAGATGCTGCAGCATGCCAAGCTCATTGTGGATTCAACAGTCGATGAGAAGATAATAAAAAGCACATTCTTCATGAGACGGCAACTAGAAGGCATGGGAAATCTCAGAAAGAGAGCGAGCCGGTGCTGGCGCCTGTGCCCGAAGACGGTCCGTGAGGACAATCCTGTGGGACCAGCGAGGTGCGCGGTGAAAAGAAAGAGAAGTAAAAGGAGGGGCGAAACACAACAGCTTGAATGATGGGATGTATTTGTCAAATGAAGGGTTGCTTTGGTCGACTCTCGTCCCATTAGAGCACAAGATATTGACTCGTATAAAGCAGCCTGATGTTTATTTTCCCCTCTGCTTTTCTGCAGTGGTGGCAGCGCTGCATCAGGGTGTCAGGCACTCACAGGGCTCTCTTAACTAAGATTAATTGCAGCTAATCTGCGATGCCCGGTGGAACACGGAACAAAGCGATCCTCAGATCCTATTATGCAGCTGCTCGTGAGGAGAAAATTAGCTAGCTTGCTTCGCCGACGCGGGACGAGTCGCGGGAGCTCGATATGTTGTTTGCTTCCAGTCACACATGCATCTGTCAGTAAGACAGCGAGAAAACATGTGCGCCGGCGTGTGTCACCATGACACTCCCTCTGCATTTCACTCAATCCCCATCCCTCCTGCTGGCTGAGAAAAAAGAACAGAAGGAAATGCATGCGCTCGCTCGCTCCCTCCGAACGCCGTCCTGGTGCACATCTGCAAATAGCGGATGATTTCAAATTTCACACTTGTTCTGCAGAAAGCACGGCTGGCGAGCCTCTAATTACCGGTAGGATGTCAAGTGCCGCTACAAGAAGATTCAATACAACTTACATTGGCACAACATCAGAATAACAAGGACGAGCGCTCTGGCATGCTAGGACGGAAAGGGATTTGCTCGTTCCTCACTGTTTGATGCAACAACAGGCACAAAAAGAGCCTATTTTCACATCTGCAGAAGGACTGGATCTTATCTAGACTTTAGATGAGGACAAACACAACAATGAATCACGTGGTTTAACATGAACATCATATTTCAAGTAATCAATTAAGCGGAAACCCTCTAGGGAGGCGAAACACACCAAGTATTTTACGCAGTAGTGCCTTCTGGCTGCCTGCTGGATGAAATATGGCCCGGAGAAGTAGATTATAACAAGCATTAGCCAACAGCCATTATAATAGCTGCTGTCATTGGTTTACAATATAATATTATTATTAGTTTTGTCTTTGGCATCTTTACTACTAGAAACTGAGTCGATGTCTATAAACATTTTGGTAGAACTTTACAATAAGTTTATTAAAAATTAAATGTTTACAAGCATGCTAAAGCAGTATTACTCTCGGAACAGAAAAAGAGATTTGTTTAAAAGGGTTTTAGTGGTCATGATGTCATTAGGGAGACAATGAAGGGTCGTTGAGCATCTTTGACAAAAGAAAATCAAAGTAAAATTGCAGTTGACTGGATTTAACCAAATTATCTGTAATGACTTGGGTGACAGTCGAATTGGATGAAATGTTTGTAACAATTTACAATAAGGTTAATTTTGTTCATGTATATAAGGTATCATGAATTAATTAACAACACATTTTTACAACATCATTTAATGTGCATTGTTACTCGATGTTAACTAAATTTAATTTATAAAAAATTAAATGAACAATGGCCATTTTCAATGCAAGATCAAAGATACAAGCAGACAAATAGGCTTCTTTGAAAATTACAATAAAACTATACAAAATCTTACAAGATTCCTACATGGTTTTCTGATAAAAAATGTTAACATACTGGAAAAAACTGAATTGCTTAAATGCTTAAAATTAAAAAATTAGCACAAACACACAAAAAAATTAAATTCAAAACGTCATTCAAAATGTAACTGACAGCAAAGATGGCGTCAAAATATTTGAATACTGAATTCCTAATTTATTTGAATATAGAATTACAATTGGTCTATTTAAACACTTGACCTTTACACTGCAAAGAAGTGTCAAGTTTTGTGTTGATTCTCATACGCAGTATAATACATGACATGCTGAACGTCACATTTTTTTCAGCCAGAACTAAAGCCTAAAATCCAAACTTCCCTAAACATTAACAAGATTCTTCTGCTGACATGCAAGCACTGCCATTTCCTTCTGGAAATGCAAATCTGGTTTGTAGATTAATTATCCAATGTGATACGATTGTGACATGTCAGTTCACAGCCTTTCATAATCTGACAGATGGCGCTTAATTCTGTTGACGTGCTGGCAAAGTGCAACTTCAAGCGCTTTGCTGCTGTTCAGCTGCAATGCTAATTTGGAAAATTACCTGCCACCACTTTTTCGATCACTATTGACAATCAATTTTTCAGTCTGCAATGATCCAATTGAAGCAACCATTGAAATGCTAATTTTTACATTTTACAATCATATGGATCACAATTGTCAAAACATGTCAGTGTGGAGAACAATTTACATTATACGGTAGTTCTTTTTTCATAGAATTACGGTCTGTATCTGGATTATTCTTTTTGTATAAATGCTATTTACTGGTTCTTAGGTATTTTAAATGTCATTACATTTATACTTCCTAAGAAGAGACTGAGAGACTGTCCTTGCAAAAAGCAGTTTGTACCTGGTGGATTTAGATCTGAGCAAACCTAGAAAATTCATAGAAATTTCCATGATTCTTCCAGGCCCAAAAATAACAAGAAACCTTATTTCTACAAGCCAGGTTTGCTGTATGTGCAAAGGGACATAAGAGTGATAGAAAAATATAGACATCAGTGGCACCCTGGGACATGACTTCATACCTTCAAACGCTTCCCTTCATCTGACTCTGGAGTCACAGTGGCGTGATTCCCGGAAGATACTTGCTAGTCACTGAGGCTGATCTTCCTGCACTTGTGATTAATTATGCCTTGAGAGGTGCAGAGCAATCTACTAAAACCCTGGACAGGACACATTCAGTGGTGGCATCAGGGACCATTAATAAATCAGGCCATTTAAGTAGAAGATGGGAACACTGCCAGGGTCATGATGGCGGGCCACGTCCCCTGAGAAACCAAACGGGAAATGGATCGTGATTCCTCACTGATTAGCTTACCCTTAAGGTGCGCATTAGAAGCCAGGGGTTCGGGTGTCTGATTGTTCTTAAGGTTTCTCAGCCAGTGGTTCAAGAAACCTCTAGGGATTTACAGTGAAACTGCTGGAGTTTCATCAGATCACAGTCAAATGTCAAAAGTCAAATTCAATTAAATTTGAAAAATGTGGGTTTTATTTAAAAGACAGACATGACTTAACGTGAATCAATATGAAGGACTTGGAGTGTCACTTAAATTTGCAACTAATTATATAATTTCATTGCCAAACAGCAACTAGTGTTTTTTTATATATATAAAATGTATTCGCTACATTTGACTGCATTATTAAATATGAATTAAACCAATTTCAAATACATCTATCTATCTATTTGCAATTTGAAACATTTCCAATTAATTCAGTAGTAAATCATTAGCAAAAGAACCTTGAATGACTCTTTGGAACTAGAAATGACGGCTTTGGCCTGTCATCTCCACTTCTAAGCTTCTCACAGAAAATGGAGGAACTGGTCTATGCTGGGACCAAACTCTCCCACTCTTTCGCTGCAAGCCCCTGGATATAAACTCAAAAACGGCGGGCCCCACTACCACCGAAGCCTGTGGGCCCAGCTCACCCTCCTCCTCCTGTGAGAGCTCACCGGCCGCTGCCACAACGCCAGGGCCCAAACCCTCCATCTGCTGTAGGTGAACCAAAAACAACTGATAACAGCTCTCAGTGATATGTGTCGGGTCCCGGCTATGATAGCAGCAACATTCACTAGGGCTGTGCAATTAATCGAATGTGATTGTCATGCGCATCTCGTCAGTAAAGCCGGTTCCGTGATTGGTAGTAAATCGCCATCACCTGCTTTCAGAAGGAGCGGCATTTACTACACAGAGCCGTAGTTCACTGACAAGCTAGGCGATATCACGTTCATAATCGAATGCGATTCATCTGCGATTATGATTATCTCTGTGTTGTGAATGCCGCTCAATCTGAAAGCAGGTGATGGAGATTTACTACTAATCACGGGACCGGCTTTACTGACTAGATGCGCATGACAATCGCATGAGATTAATTGCACAGCCCTAACGTTCACAAATGTTTACAGAACAAGCGGGAACCCAGTGTGCCTGTAGCTTTCTCTATTTCTGTTTTATCACGTGATAGAAAGTCTAAGGCCTTCTCAAGCCGTACGGCTGACCCATTTAATCTGTGGCCTATTATGCATCAAACTAAGATTGCTGAGACACAAAGTAATACCATAAAGTTAGCATTTTTAAACATTCGATCACTAAAAAATAAATCATTTCTGATCAATGACTTAACCACAAACAACCTGGATTTTATGTTTCTAAACGAAACATGGCTAGAAGACAGCTGCAGTGCAACAGTCCTCAATGAAACAGCCCCTCCTAACTTTAATTTTATAAGTGTCTGCAGGACTGATAGGAGAGGTGGAGGTGTAGCTGCTCTATTTAAAGATGTCTATCAATGCAAGCAAGTATCATTTGGTCAGTACTTGTCTTTTGAATATCTAGGGATTATGTTGAAAGGTGCTCCACGCATTCTGTTTATCATTATTTACAGGCCTCCAAAATACTCTCCAGCTTGCTCTTTTAAAAGTCATAAAGAAGCCTGGCAAACAAAAATCACCTTGGAGAAAATCAACAGCAGTACAGAGTATGAAAAGACAATGCAGAAAAGCTGAGCGGATGTGGCGGAAGACAAAACTTGAAATTCACTATAGCATCGATAAAGACAGCCTTCATGTTTTCAATGTGAAACTAGCCACAGCTAGACCTTATTCTCAAACCTTATAAACAGTAACTTAAACAACACTCACACTCTTTTTGCTACTGTTGAGAGACTGACAAACCCCCCAAGTCAGATTGCCAGTGAAATGCTCTCCGACAGCAAATG
>NW_015661874.1:45677-50295 GCF_001515625.1 Sinocyclocheilus rhinocerous | reverse complement strand
ATTAGACAGCTGCAGCTCATCCAGAATGCTGCTGCCAGGATTCTGACTAGAACCAGAAAATCTGAGCATATCACACCAGTCCTCAGGTCTTTACACTGGCTTCCAGTTACATTTAGGATTGATTTTAAAGTACTTTAACTCATTTATAAATCACTAAATGGCATAGGACCTAAATAAATTGCAGATATGCTCACTGAATATAAACCAGACCACCAGTCAGTTAGAAATACCAAGGGTTCACACAAAACAAGGGGAGTCCGCTTTTAGCTATTATGCCGCGGGCAGTTGGAATCAACTTCCAGAAGAGATCAGATGTGCTGAAACATTAGCCACATTTAAATGCAGATTCAAAACTCATCTATTTAGCTGTGCATTTATTGAATGAGCACTGTGATACGTCCGAACTGATTGCACTGTATTTTATGTTTAATCATTTTCTATTTTTAACGGTTTTAAATTCATTTTAAATCAATTTCTAAATCATTTTAAACGTTTTTAAGTTCCCTGTTTTATTGTTGTGATTTTTTTTGATTATTTTACTTCCTTTTATGTAAAGCACTTTGAATTACCATTGTGTATGAAATGTGCTATATAAATAAACTTGCCTTGCCTTGTTTCTAAGGAAGAAGTGCAAGAAAGACTATTAAGAAAATGTATTCAGAGGGAAAAAAAATTTTTTTTGACTTAACATACAGTAACTCAATATAGAGGACTACGAAAGCCACATTGAAAATTCACACATTGGAACCAGTGTTGTAAAACTAAAACAATAAAAATAATCTTAATTCATTTAAATACAGAAAATAAAACAAATATTAAATGAAAAACCTAAAAAAAATAAAAAATAAATAACTAAAATTACCAAAACTAAATCAAAGCAAAAGAGAAATAAAAGCTAATAATAACTGAAATTTCTAAATATTAATAAATATTATAATAGTAGATAAACAATACTTTTAAAAAAATTTGGTTGGAACAAATTAGCTTAATTACCAAAAAAGTGTTGCTTTTCAAATAGCAACTAAAAATTTCCATTTATTTTGCATTTAATAAGTAAGAGAAGCATGAGTGATTCTTTCAAACTAGAAATGAAAACTTGTGTCTAAGTAAGATCTAAGTAAGCTACAAGAAAGAACATTAAGACGACGACTTAAAAAAAAAAAGTAAAAATATGCATCTTAAAATATGGTAACTGCAGTAAAAGTTAAAAAATAATAATAATTGACTCAGGAACACTGAATACTGAAAATTAAGGCCACTTAAAAATGCCATGGCCGCATTACCACCTCGGAGCATGCATACATTTTCAATAATTTAACAATCCATTGTTTTTTTTTTTGTTTTTTTAAACATATCTTTATTAACTTTTCCAAAACGTTTACAAGTATATGCGAATCTCCTGGCGCTAACATAATTTTACCAAATAAATAAAATAAAATAAAAATGGTTAGAATAAACTCTTCTATGAAAAGTGCCTTTCATATATTACGTCTAATTTTCTTACGGACTAAAATTATACAGGCTATTGTCCTTAGATAAAATGCCCCAAAAACAAACAACAGTAAATGCAAATATCAACCCAACATCAATGCATTAACAGCATAACAGAAAAAATATATTTTACATAATAATGAAACTACGTGTAAAATCATACCCAACTGAGAGCAGAAAAACCACACAAAAATCAGTCTGTCTCTTTTTGCTGGGTAACAACCATTAGTGAAAGCTGATAAACTTTCTTTTATGTCCTCTACGCTTCATCTGCATTATGTATTCCTTGCAGAAACTTTTCCGCATCAGTGGGGTGTTCAAACTCACGTGTTTGTCCATCAATTGTCAGACGCAGCTTAGCTGGGTAAACTATTCCATAGTTAATGTTCAGGGATCTCAGCCGTTGTTTAACCCCGTCAAATCGCCTCCTTTGGCGGTGAAGCTCTGCCGATAAATCACGGAAAAAACGGACTTCTTGCTCGCCGTACATAATCTTGCCTTTAGCCCTGGCCGCTCTTGTTACTCGCATTTTATCTTGAAAGTTTAAAAACTTCATGATCAGCACTCTTGGTGAAGACGGTCGACTAGATTGTGACCGATCAGGTATTCTGTGTGCTCTCTCAAAGATGGGCGGAGCAGGGAAGGTAGCGGGGCCCAGTGCTTCAGGTAACCATTTTCCCAAGAAGGCCGCTGCGACAGGATTTTCCACCTTTTCCGATAGGTTGACCAGTCTCAGGTTCGATCGACGGGAGCGATTTTCTAGGTCGTCAAGTTTGTGTGTCAGGAAAGTTAGGCGCTTAACTGCCTCTTCCAACTTGCTCTTCTCTGAATTAACTGTATCTTCCACATTGCTAATCCGCTCTTCAGCCATATCCATGCGCCCTGAGAAGTCTCTCACATCCTTCTTAACCTCATGAATCGCATTTAGAACGCCATCGATCTTTGTGGCAAAATCGCTCGTCATGATGTCCAATTTTTGAATCACATCTAGATTCTGGCTGTTGTTGGCATCGATTTCCTCGGACATGGGAGCGCTGCATGCGTTACCTGTTGAGCTAGCTACACTGCTAGCATCCCCCTCGTCGTCATTTTCTTTGAGTGGCGAAATGCCCGATTTATGATTTGTTTTGGATTTTTTCGACGGCATTTTAGTCCTTAGTTCACTCTGAAGAGTTACTGAGCTAAATTAAACTTGTGTCAGTAAATAAAGCGGATGATATTCAGGATTTTAATCAAATAACGCCAGGAGCTCACACCAAGACGTGCGCTTAGACCGGAGTCATAACCATGCCCCAACAATCCATTGTTAATTATTAGGCGTTAATTATTAAGTTAGGCGCTTAACTGCCTCTTCCAACTTGCTCTTCTCTGAATTAACTGTATCTTCCACATTGCTAATCCGCTCTTCAGCCATATCCATGCGCCCTGAGAAGTCTCTCACATCCTTCTTAACCTCATGAATCGCATTTAGAACGCCATCGATCTTTGTGGCAAAATCGCTCGTCATGATGTCCAATTTTTGAATCACATCTAGATTCTGGCTGTTGTTGGCATCGATTTCCTCGGACATGGGAGCGCTGCATGCGTTACCTGTTGAGCTAGCTACACTGCTAGCATCCCCCTCGTCGTCATTTTCTTTGAGTGGCGAAATGCCCGATTTATGATTTGTTTTGGATTTTTTCGACGGCATTTTAGTCCTTAGTTCACTCTGAAGAGTTACTGAGCTAAATTAAACTTGTGTCAGTAAATAAAGCGGATGATATTCAGGATTTTAATCAAATAACGCCAGGAGCTCACACCAAGACGTGCGCTTAGACCGGAGTCATAACCACGCCCCAACAATCCATTGTTAATTATTTCTTACATATACCATTAACTTGGTATAAAACTACTCATAATTTAAGATTTTAGTCAGACACCCACCCCAGTTCAGAACCTATTTGAAATCTCAGGAGGCACTTCAAGCAAGTAATTTAACATCATAAGAATCCAGCTGACCTGACAAAACACATCATGTCATCACAAGTCGGATTTTTTTTGGTCAAGTTGATTACAAATGGGTGAAAACAAATACCCTGACCTGCCGTACATGTGAACAGCACAGGCCAAATGGAAAGTTTGTTAGATTCAATGCGGAGGGGTGCGGTGGGCTAGATAAGCTTATCTAAGGACCACATTGTGGGTCTAATCTTAGAGCAGCGCACATGGCTGGCAGTGCCTGTCCCTGTAGGGTCCGCTTAATCGATAACCGCCGCACACCTGGAGCTTTCAGCCTGTAGCGTCCCATGTCTCACCCAGCTCCCGCGGCGTGACGCCCCTCTGTCATCTCTCACCTCCCTTCGCATGAGCTCAATGAATCAGCAGATGTCAGAAGATCCCTGGAAACTTGAATCAAGTTCAGGGTTGCTGCTTCCAGCGATGTGTGCAGATATTCAACCAATAATCAAGCGCACCGCATCTATTCTTCCAAGCGCTCACGCTGGTGCTGGGATGAGCTCCACTGTAATCAATCTGCTCTCTGACTGTTTCCACGTCAGTCTGCCAGACCACCAGCCGAACACTCACGAACAGGTTACAAAACAGGGCCTAAAACTCTAGACTTACATATTCAGAGGTTTGAAAGCCTGTAATCAAAATTTGGGACATCTAAATAGAGTTTAACCATCCTGGTGTTTTAAAAAAACTGGGTACAACTTTGTGTAATGGGTCAAATAGACTCATATTGGTTTATTAATGCAACTAAAAAATATAAAATGTGAGAAAAATTCCTGTCTATTTTTATTTTGTTAGTTCTGTTGTGTTAGTGGTCAATTTGACTCATAATTTTGTTCAAAATTAGCTGCACAAATTTTTTTTCGCTTGCCATAACTACTTGTAGTGACTAACTGCACACTCAGGTGCAAATAACTACAAGTATAGAGAGTATCTAACATTATTTGTACTTGGTGTAAGTAGTATTTATCACTTTGTACTTTCTCTGCCTTTTTGTTAGGTCTGGTTCTCAAACTCTTGGGTAAAATGGATTTCTCACACTTCTTTTCAGTGCAGCAACACAAAAAACAAAACGAGCAACCAAAAACGTACTCTGTTACTAACGTAACCTCGGTTCCCTGAGATACGGGAACGA
>NW_015661874.1:44663-45512 GCF_001515625.1 Sinocyclocheilus rhinocerous | reverse complement strand
CGGGAACGAATACTGCGTCTTGCTAGACGCATATGGGAAAAAGCCTTTTTTCTCCTGAACTGAAGCCTTTTTTCATTCACGCAGTGAAACTGCACAGCCATTGGTTCGTGCAGTGTATTAAAAATGAACCAATGGCTAGGCAGTGTGGCTGCACGAGCCTATGGCGACGAAGCCCGCCAAAGTCCGCCAGAATGGGTGGGGAATCTGGCTATATAAGCGGGCGTTCGCCACAGGATTCTCAGGTTACTTCGACTGAAGCGACGACTGAGTCGTGCAGCTACATAGAACGGCTAGCAACACAGTACTCATTCCCGTATCTCAGGGAACCGAGGTTACATTAGTAACAGAGTACGTTCCCTTTCGATACTACACTCGTACTGTGTCTTGCTAGACACATATGGGAACACAGTTCAATCACGCCGTGCTAATGTAGTGGAACGACTAGAAGTATCAAACTTCCATAAGCAACCAATGCCCATAGAGAAGTTAACAACAACCTTGGCTCTCAAAAGGGGCATGAGAGGCCGCTATAGCCACCACACAGACTTTGAGCGTGGATGGGGAGCGTCCCTTATCCAGCAGCTCTTGCAGAAATGACAATACCTCCGTCAAATCGGAAGTATGAGGGTCTTTGCCGCGGTTTAGACACCAAGCGGCGAAAAAAGACCACTTTAAGGTGTAGAGGCACTTGTAGACGGGGCTCTAGCCTCCAAAATTGTGTTTAAGACTCTCTCTGGGAGGTACGAAGGCTCCCGTCGAGCAGCCAGAGGTGCAGGGCCCATAGGTCGGGTCGAGGATGCCATAATGTCCCGTTCGCTTGAGAGAGGAGATCCTGTCTCAGTGGAACAG
>NW_015661874.1:37717-44651 GCF_001515625.1 Sinocyclocheilus rhinocerous | reverse complement strand
CCTCGCCGAAGATCTCCCAGATCCTCTGAACCGTCTGCGGATGGAGCATCCACTCCCCTGAGGTGACATTGCTCCTTGATAGCATGTCCGCTCCTTGGTTCAATTTGCTCGGTATATGCGCTGCTCTCAGGGAGCGCAGGTTGAGTTGAGCCCATTCCAAGAAGCGCTCTACCAGAGTGAAGAGACGCTTCGATGAGAGGAGTCCCTGGCGATTTATGTAGGACACCACAGACATGTTGTCCAATCGGATTAGCACATGGTGTCCTTTTAGGACTGCCAGGAAAAACTGACAGGCTTGACATACTGCTAGCATTTCCAGGCAGTTGATGTGTAAGCCTTTTTCCGCCTTCGACCAGTGGCCGAAAGTCGTATGTCCTCGCACAGCGCCCCCCAACCTGAGTTGGAGGCGTCTGTCGTGACAACTGTCCTTCTGCAAAACATCCCCATGGCCACGCCCTGTTCCATCC
Source organism: Sinocyclocheilus rhinocerous (assembly GCF_001515625.1). Lineage (NCBI taxonomy): Eukaryota > Metazoa > Chordata > Actinopteri > Cypriniformes > Cyprinidae > Sinocyclocheilus > Sinocyclocheilus rhinocerous. Next base: position 44,184 of record NW_015661874.1, on the reverse strand, counting down.
AGCGGGAGTTATTCCAGGGGCCAGGGCTATTACACAATAGTTTATCTTGTTTAATAGATCCTACAAAAAAGCATGGAAAGTGCCTTAAACATTCCCCCAAAAAAACCTCAGCCAATTCTTCTGGTCTGGAATGCCAGCTTATCTTAATATCAGGAGCAGACGTAAGAAACTTTCCTTCAGCGTCCTATAGACGGGCAATCTGCTGCAATTTAAGCTCCACTTATCCACATCCCATTACTCATCATGCACAGACAGATAGAAAAAAACACACCGTGTGCTTGATAGAATGGAATGACTGATGAGCCGCAAGTGTGGTCCATGAGACAGGACTTATGCAGAGTTCACACTGCACGATACTAGCCCGATTTTTCACTCGCCGACAGGTTTTGTGAAATCGCCGACAAATGCCTGACATCGGAAGCAAATCAGTGCTCGTTCACGCGAGTGACAATCACGCAGTGTGAATTATCAAAGACGCGATCTGAGGGAATCACCGACACGTCGCCGACACCCGCGAGATATTTGGCATGCTAAATATCTGGAATTCTTCCTATTGTGAAGTCATGCAGTGTGAAACCCCCTGTCGCCGATCCATCGTGCAATGTGAACACAGCAGCAACTGAATGCTACCCCAGATAGTCACGCAGTGTGAAAACAACGGCGATCCGACGAGTTTGAAAATCGTGCAGTGTGAACTCGGCATTACCAGGCAGCTCACTTTGAGCCAAACTACATAACCACGCGCAGACAACGTTTTTATTTCATATAGGGATGTCAAAAGTACCTATACTAAAAATAAAACAACAACAATAAAATGCAATGACACTTGTCTTTCTACAATATCTTTACACACACTCAATGACAGACAACTGCTTTCAAATCGCTGCATGCAGTCAGCAGATAACCGATAACTTAAGGAACTACAAAAACAAGCTTATCCAAAAGCACCATCAAAACGGCAGATAGTTGAACTTGCATTCTCATTCAGCCCGTCAGCTGCTTTTGTTGCCGTCAGTGTTGAGTTAAGTTTTTTCCTGTTTGATGGAAACACACACAATGCTTCTTACTTTTAGACTAGTCGACTAGCCAGTTACAAAATTTCCATTTAAATGTCAGTGAGACTATTCGTAGTGCACATTCCTACTTCTACAAACCATTGTAAGGTTATCTTAGTTTAAGTTACATTCAGAAGTGCCCTAGGAAAAGTGGGGTTTCGGACAATATTAGCAAATCCGTATGATTTTGTGATGACTTTGCATTGATAAATGACAAACACAATTCATGAAATCAATTCATTAGATAAAAAATATAACTTTTGAATGCAAAAAAACAATATTGGAGCTATTTATAAACAGTCTTTAAAGTGGATTTTAATTGGCCTGTTATGTACCAACTAGGGGAGCACCGACTGATTGGTTTCCGCTATCTGCCGATAATCGCTTTGGGAAGTTTGATCTGTGGTCTCTATAAAGGCCAATCTCATAAACCGATCTCAAGCTGATGACGCACCTGTCGTGAGAGGTTTGGCATGACATGCAGCGGCACCGTCTCAATCTCTGTCCGGCGCGGGTAAAATAATTATAAAGCTGAAAGTGAGGTACAATTCATATTTCTTTATTATATAACTTACAAAGTAATTTGAAAACTTTCTGTGAGACATAATTTCACAAACAGTGAGAGTGAATCACCACATACTCTCTCTCTTTCAATCTCAAAATGCATAAATGGCTTCAAATCACCACATTGCTTCTGCACTATAAGCGAGCTGCAGGATTGTCACTTGCACAATCAAGGCAGTGTCGAATCGTCACTAAAGTTTATAATCTGCATTTCTTTTTAAAACTTGCCAGTGTTTAAAGCATTCAGCACTTGTGCGCTCTCCTAGAGACTGTGCACTCATGCACGCTCAAAGCGCGCACACATCAGGCCGCCTCACATACAGCTCACCAAATCAGGCTTGTGCTGAGTGTCAAATTAAAAAATCCCCCCACAAGAGTCACCAAGAGGGGACTTACCCCCATTTTCAAAAATGAAATTCAGGCCCTGAATGAATGTCTGTAAAAAATCCTGATTGGAGCATCACAATAAATAAATCTACATGATAAAAAAAACTTCAAAAAGATCGGTATCAGTGATCGTATCGGCAGTAGGGATGCAAATTAACCGGTTTCGCGATTAACCGCGCTTTAAAACGTCACGGTGAATTAATCGTAAAGGTTCCGCTAAACCGAGTGTTTGTGTTACACGGAACGGAACTGTTGCAGCTTGCGCAAAACGAAAACAAAGTTACACTAGCGGTGCACCAGTTTAAAATGACGTGCTTATCAGAATTCTCTACTCCAGGTCCAAAAGAAATGTAAAGAATGTACAAACTGAAAACATTAAATACTTTTGCGTTCTATTTCCATTTATTATTTTCAAAAGAGAAATAATGTCATGGATGTTTACAGAGCAGAGGTCACCTTTTTTTTTATTCCAATGGGAGAGATGGACTTTTGTTTGTCTTTTGTTTATTATTATTTTGTGCTGTATTGTTGGTTACGGTGTTATTTTCAAAAGCCAGCAATAAAAAAAACACTTTAATATCTAAAGAGTGTTCATGTGATTTTATACATTAGTAATGTTGGGAAATGAATAAATGCATAATAATCGTCATAATCATAAAACAGTGATTATTCCTCAGACAATAATCGTACCAACAAAATCTATAATCGTTGCATCCCTAATCGGCAGATACTGCTTCCTGTGATCGACGAACTATGATCGCCCCAAAAACTCCTGATCGAAGCACCCTTAGTACCAACCTTAATTGGCAATCAATCAGTAAGGCTATAAAAGGTGCTCTAAACCAGCAATCATCACAAAAGAAACTTGGGCTGAGTTTAATACGGTAATCAGGCATCAGCTGCAAAAAGAGAATGTCTGACTTCTATGTGCATTTATTGCCATTATGCAATCAAAACTAATGATAATTGCAAGTTACTTTAATACATTTATGCCACAAAATGCAAAATTGATGCTGATATAGGCTAGTCAAAACCCCGTTCTGAAACCTAAAGCATTTCCAAATGTTTAAAGGGCAATGTATCAGGGCTCCAGACTGCGACCAAATGAGACCATTTTTTCTGCCGGTGCGACTATTTTTTGTGTGCGATCGCACTGGCGCGACCACCGCGTTGTCCAACTCATAAGCGCTGCCATTTCTGTTACATTTGAGAAACATCAAACGGCAAACGAAACTAAAGCGAAACTAAACCGAGCTACGGTTCAGCTCGCACCGCGACGCAAACAAATTTGTCCGAGCTCAGAACAGCTTTACTTGGGAGCCAAAGTTGATTTCGCGACACTGTTACTGCACAGAGTGCTGCGAGATCCAGTGAGAAGCGTTTGAATTCTCCGCACAATGATAAGGTTCCTGCGAGATCTAGTGAGAATCATTGCAATTCTGCACAGAATTCTCCGTTATAAACAGCGCTGACATACGTCAGGAAACCAGAAGCGGTAACGCTAACTGTAACCATGGTGTTGTGGTAGAAAAAGTCGAATGCATTACATTACTCATTTCAGGGTTTGTACAACCTTTTGAGAGAGAAATTGAACATGTAATATTATTAGTAACTGCACTTAGTAATTTTATGATTAAATGATCTATATTTTAATACTCCTGCACACCACCCCCAGCGCTACCAAATCTGCTCCTGGCGCCACCATCTGTAGAAATTCGTGGCGCTGGTGCCACTGCTCTCAAATGTTAGTCTGGAGCCCCGTGTATAATAATAAACATGATGCACTTGTAATTGTAATTTTATTTTGTTGATTGATTGTTTGCTTGAATAAAAACTTCACATAATGTTCATCTCATTGAAAAACATTTGAATATGGAAGGATTTAACAGACTAAACTAAATAAAAAAAAGAATTATTTACATATAAAATTGTGGAAAATGGAATGCTGAAATAATAACATTAAAGTACAATGAAAAGCAAGCATAAATAAGGTGTGAAAAAACAAAAAAGGATGTGAAAAACACCTGAAATACCCCTTAAAATGAAAAACAAATCAATATATCATGAATTAAATAAATAAATATAAGGCAAAGTATGAATAAATAAATAGGACATGACATGTATTTATGCTTACATTTCATTGTGCTTTATGGCAACATTCCCTTACATACCGTATTGTCCCGAATATAAGACGATATTTTTTTCTTGGATTGATACATTTTACCAGTTTTTACCATACTTTCAAAACAAAAATGAAAATAGGAAAAATATGCAATATGAAAATAATTGAAGACAAAATGTGTTTTACTGAGAAAAAACAAGATTTGTTTTTTTAAAAAGCCTTTTTCCAAAAGGTACATCTGGAAAAAGGGGGGGTCGTCTTATATTCGGGCCAATACGGTATTTAATCATTGCAATGTTTAATTAATTTAGTCTATTAAATCCCACCATATTTGTGACAGTTTCAATTTAATTGTTAAACGAGTGGGTTCACTAGCATAATTTAATGCAATAACAAAATTAGTATGGAGAACAGAGAAATTTGACTGGTGGCAACTACTTGAATTACTAATCTACTTTCATGCACTGCTGAGAGTGAACAGCGAGAGACCTGCCTCTTGATCTACTGGCTGCTTTGAAATAACAGAGCGCATCCCTGTGGTAAATATATGAGCAGATGTACAGTACCTGAGTTCAGGCCTGCTCTTATCACAGCAAGTGTATCACTGGATCCACATAACAGGCATTGCTGTATTGATTCAAGCCACGGCAGAATTAGGGAGCGATATTTCTTGCGCCGGCTGAAGAGATAAAGCAGAGTCTCTGAGCAGTCGTCCTTGGACACCATCACCGGTTTGGTCTCTGGTGCTGCTACATCTGGACTTGCAGCTTGTTAGTGCTCTGCCCAGCCGAACGGTTCAACGCTGCTAACAAGCAGCATCTAACGGCAAGGTCATTCACTCAGTCAAAGTGCCAAGGATGGGGGCTGACCTCTCCAAGACGCCTGACGCCAAGCTGATAAAGGTCCAGGAGATAATTACAACCACCACTGAAAACTAATAAACACTTCCTGTCATGGACAGAACAATGCAATACTACAACTGGAGAGTGAAGACAGCAAGAAGCGCAAAGCAAGCTACAAATAACTGCAGAATATCCCTGTATGATACGAAAATCACCGCAGGGGTAGAGATGCGCAATTAATTAAAATATTTAAGACTATTGTTGAGTGCATGAATGAACTTAAATTAGTCAGTATGCAAAATTGACAACCAGCCTTAACCAAGCAGTTAGATCCACAGATACAGCATGCACAAATCATACAATCATACTTAGAAACAAAATTATTGGAATAACTTTGGATTCGCGATATGTCGTGCCAAATACAACCCAACATGCAATGCAACAAAACTAAAATATTCCCATTATGTTCAATATGACTTAACATGACTAAAATGTGTAGACCAGGGGTTTTCAAACACTTTACACCCAGGGACTTAAAAATAGGACAAGAGGATTATTGGATTTTATTTTCTCACACGGCCAAAGCAAATCACTAAAACATCCTCTGGAAAGAATTGATTTAGTATTAAGCTGACAGCACATCTCAAAATAATTGTGATAGCTCTAATCTAATGATTACTGACCACTCAAAAAAAAATTTATAATAATAATAATAATAATTTCATTAAAATAACAACATTTTTAAAAATACTACTAAATATAAACTACTAAACCACTACTAAATATATTTAATATATTTTATATTTGCAATAATTGTTTAATAACTATTATTAACATTAGGGATGTAACGATTAACCGCGAGCCGGTTGAAAATCGATTAAAATATGTGATGATTCAAATCGGTTGAGATGCTAAACAAATCGCGATTCATTTAGGGGTAGGAGTTTATATGAATGCATGTCTGAGGGGAACTTACTGTCTTTAGATAAGTTTAGATGGTATTTTTTATATTAATCTTGCCTCTGTATAATGCATATTAAAGTTCATAAGTGCAACGCTCCTTTGTTTACAGCGGAGACCAAGGAAGGGTTTAAGCGCCACCTGCTGGCAGAGAGTGAATCTGCGTCTCATTCAGCTCGTCTGCTGTTTCACAAAACTGAAGTCAAACCATTCTGTTTTTGCTTCAAATTTCGAAATTATACAATGTAATTTAGATTAAAAACTGCTCATGTTGCATGTATGCAGCATCTTTGTTTGGATCAAGAATGCAGTGGTTGCCTCTAATTTAAAAAGGAAAGAGCACAGACAAAGCCTTATTTTGTTTATATGAAGATTTATTTTATTTGTGTTACTTATAAACACACCCGGAGCAGTGGGCAGCCAATGCTGCGGTGCCCGGGGAGCAGTTGGGTTCAGTGCCTTGCTCAAGGGTCTCACCTCAGTCGTGGTATTGATGGTGGAGAGAGCACTGGATATTCATTCCCCCCACCGACAATC
>NW_015661874.1:33044-37124 GCF_001515625.1 Sinocyclocheilus rhinocerous | reverse complement strand
TGAGGACAATAGAAGCAATCAAAACCAACAAAAAAGCAATAATATGCAAGTGCTATATTAGTATATTATTATAGTGTTATATTTCAATTTCACAAAGAAATGTGCAGCATTTTGTCCAAGCAATAATAAAAGGACATGCACATTTAATTTATAATTTGTCTTAAATCTCATTTTGTAAAAAATAAAATAAAACTGTGACACGAATCGAATCAAATCGTGAGTTGAGTGAATCGTTACATCCCTAATTAACATTTATTTTAATATGTAATATCTTTTATATTTTCAATAATAACTGTATTTTAATAAACTACTACTGCTACTCCTCATACTACTACTAATAATAATTGTTATTATTTGTTGTTGTTATTGTTATTATTTATTATTATTAAAATATAAATAGCATAAATATATTATACCCTAGTTTTAAAAAACCTGTTTTAAACAGCTTCATTTATTGCAATGGGAGTGTTGGTGGGAATCAAACAGTTGCATTGAAACTGTAAATTTGCAGTGACAGCTTTATCGATTACAATGGGAGTGTTCCAGTATTGCTGCACTGCCTGCTTTCTGTGTAAGTTTTGAGTTTTGTTTTGTTTAGAGTTTTGTTTTCCATGCTTCTAAGAAGATCAGAGTTGACCGTTTAGTCACTGTCTTGATTTAATGATGTATAAAACAGCAATTAATTAATTCAGGAACACCGCTCGCAGCTTGTTTCGGATGTGTGGCGACATAAAATACAGTCGCCCCACACAAAGCAGGTATTTTAACGGAAATTCTATTAATCAAATCGAATCGTGATTACACTATTAAAAAAAAAAAAAGCAATTCCCCTTTTCACAGTTCTCTCGCCCTGAAATCCAAATAATCCCTCTCTCGCTGCTTCCCAGAGCGCCGAGCGCAATCATCAATGATTAACCGTCCAGAGAATGGAGCTCTGGAGATTGCCGTTCACCTCACCTTCATCGAAGTCGACATCATCTTCGGTGTGCTGGGGGAAGGGGAAGCAGTTCGTGATCTCCAGACGGTCTTCAACCACCAGGCCAAGCAGAACACCCTGAACCACCTCACTGCCCTGGCCCTCCTCCTGGTAGTGCTTAATGATCTTCAACACCACCTGCAGACGCACACACAAACACAGCCTGATCAGGAATCTGCGAGGAAACATTTCTTGCAAAACCAAATTTGGGCCCGCCGAAGCAAATTGAATAATATATGATGCAATTTCTCCCCCTAAAGGTGTTTAAAGTGTCTGTGTGTCGCCTTTGCAGGAGCAACAGCGGGCAGAAATAACATTTATGTGAGTTTATTGCATGAAGATTTGCGAGGTGTAACCAGGTACACAATTGCATGCGCACACACTGGTTAGCATTTAACTAGGCATGTAATAAAAAAAGGCAGATTTTCATGCTCTACTAGTCTTAAAGGAACACTCCACTATTTCTGAAAATAGGCTCATTTTCCAACTCCCCTAGAGTTAAACAGTTGAGTTTTACCGTTTTCGAATCCATTCAGCCGATCTCCGGGTCTGGCGGTAGCACTTTTAGCTGCAGCTTAGCATAGATCATTGAATCTGATTAGACCATTAGCATCTCGCTCAAAATTAACCAAAGAGTTCCTATTTAAAACTTGACTCTTCTGTAGTTACATCGTGTACTAAGACCGACGGAAAATTAAAAGTTGATATGATATCACGCAGTGCATGAAAATAGTTCCCAGCTAGGTAACTTCCAATAAGCCTATTTTCAGGCGCTGAGTAATATCATTGCGCCTGCTGCACCCATGGTATGGCAACAAAGTCCCTTGATTATTACGCCGGAAAAATATCTTTGGACAATTTTGAGCGAGATGCTAATGGTCTAATCAGATTCAATGATCTATGCTAAGCTGCAGCTAAAAGTGCTACCGCCAGACCCGGAGATCGGCTGAATGGATTCGAAAACGGTAAAACTCAACTGTTTAACTCTAGGGGAGTTGGAAAATTAGCCTATTTTCAAAAATAGTGGAGTGTTCCTTTAAAGCAAGTGAAAGTTTAACATGTGAAAGTTTAACTAACTGATATCACCCTACTTTCCCCAGATTAATTAAAGTATAGTAAGACAATTGTTTTGAATTAAGTTTTCTGAAATGTTATAAATATAGAAGAGGCATTATCTAATTAAATATGCATTGCATAAGCATTTGCATACATCTGCAGCAATCTGAACATTGGATAAAGCCAGGATCAAGTCTTGTTGACATTAGAGTTTTTGGATCTTTTTGTCACTGCATAAATCAAAAAAATACTGTCAACATCCAGAAAAAACTAATTTTCACCATGTTTTTAGGAATAAAATGGCATATAAATCAGGCAAATGATATATGAACAAACCTATAAACGATAAAACTATAAAAGTTTGGTGTAAGTGCTCACAAAAATGCTTTCACAAAAGTGCTTTCCACAAAAATGAAAATTTGCTCAAAATTGGGTCCTCTGCAGTGAATGGGTGCCGTCAGAATGAGAGTCCAAACAGCTGATAAAAACATCAGTATAATCCACAAGTAATCAGATAGGCTAATGTCTTGTGAAGTGAAAAGCTGTGTGTTTGTAAGAAACAAATCCATTATTACAGCATTTTAACTTCAATCCGTCATTTCTGGCCAAAATACCAGTTAATAATCTGTAATAATGCTTCCTCCAGTGAAAGTGTCAATCTCCTGTTATCTCTCACATCAAAATCCACCCACATATTTGTTTAGAGCTGTTTTGGACTGCTTTTGCTTGTAAACAGTGCTTGATCTGTGCAGATTTATCTCCTGATTCAGACAAGACAACCGTTTTACTGGATAAACCAAAATTATGGATAGAGTATTTAGTCAGAAGTAGGCTAATGTTTTGAAGTTAAAAATATCTTGATGGATTTCTTTAATATAAACAAGCAGATTTTGGACTGGAGTGGTGTGGATTACTTGTGGATTATTGTGATGTTTTTATCAGCTGTTTGGACTCTCATTCTGACGGCACCCATTCACTGCAGAGGATCCAGCAAACGATGTCATGCTAAATCTCCCCAAATCTGTTCCAATGAGGAAAAAAAACTCCTCTACATCTGGGATTGCCTGAGGGTAAGTACATTTTCAGCAAATTTCTATTCCTTTCAAAAGCTCTGAATTTCCTGACCCCAATCAGACATGTTTCTACATTAAAAATACATTAGAGAACAATAATAATCAGACGTTTTGCAAATTTTTATGCTTAATTAAGATGCAGTAAAGAGCAATCCATCTCAGCTGACCACTTGTTATCGGATGACCTGAGATGGATGTTAATTCCAGGCTTATTTTTGATCATGTGCTTTAGACGGATCTAAGGAGAATATTAATATGTGCAAGCTTCAATTTCAAGATTGCCAGAGAGGGTAAATATCTGTCTGTGCTCAAAACAGCCATGAATGTGAAGAGCGGGGCATGTTGCTTTAAAATACAAGTTGGAGAGCTAAATGGAAGATTGCTCCTCTATCTTAACGTGGTACTTTGCGACCACTCAGAGCAGAAAAAGATGGAGAAAGACCTGGGGTTAATGGAAGAACAAATACACTCACTGTCTAATTACGCCGTCTGCACAGTCTCTATGAATACTAATCCACTGGGGTTTTTTCTTCTCCTAAGTCCTACAGAAGCAAGAACTCATCTTCGATCCCATTGAGAGAGCCAGTTCACTCGGCCCAAGGCCTGATGGGATACATTTGTTTTTTCTCAGAAGGGACACAGCATTTCATATCGCCAATGTCTGATGGGGAACTAAAGTGCATCAGTACATCTGTAATTTCATACGGAGTATCGAGGCAGGAGATGCATTTAGAGCGTACAGATGCTGCACAGACGAGGCGGAAGTCACATATGTGACCCTGGAGCACAAAAGCAGTCTTAAGTCGCTGGGGTATATTTGTAGCAATAGCCAAAAATAAATTGTATGGGTCAATTATTGATTTTTCTTTTATGCCAACAATCATTAGGATATGAAGTAAAGATCATGTTCCATGAAGATATTTTGTAAATTTCCTACCGTAAATATATCAAAACCTAATTTTTGATTAGTAATAT